>NC_139399.1:68627500-68810000 GCF_054392235.1 Sus scrofa
TGACGGACCCTGTCACTTTGTGAATCAAAGGGAAAAACATTATGGAGGTAGCTCAGCCGCGGTGGGTTCCTTTGTCCACAGACCCTCCCACAGGAAAGAGGGGAGGCCCTCCCCAAGGGGGTCCAGGCACCAGGGCGCGGTCCTTCTAGAAAGAGCCAAGAGCCATCCTCCCGGGAAGCCTCACAGGCACATCTCTCGATGGAAGTGGATTTACGATTTCCTCTCAAGCTACTAACTTTCCCCCACAGGGTGTGTCCTAAGCGTTGCCTCCATCGCAGAAAGGCCACGAATTTTTGGTCCCGGGTGCTGTAGGCTTGGGGTTGTGTTTATTACAAAAGAATCCACAATCCAGGTCAGCTATACTAAATGCAGATAACACAGCTGTATAGAAAATGAAAACCCCACCCAAACACAACACCACCTGTGGAGATGACAACAGAAAATGAAGGCACGTGTGCTCACCCAGACACATCCTGCGATACATGTGAGCACACACGTGCACACAGCTGGACACGAGTGCACGAACCCATGCAAGAACACAGAGACACATGCACACATCCACACATATACACACACAAGCAAGCATATACAGCAACATGCACACACACGTGCACACACGTGTCCACACAAGGAAACTTGGGTCTCCTACTGTCTTTAACCAAAATAGGATTCAGTGATGCACGTCCTTCTAGGATTTGCTCTTACCCTTAACAACCCTCCAGGACCCTTTCCGTGTCAGCACACAGGATGTCCCCAAACATCTCAGGGCTGCATCCCGTACCATTACAAATGCACCTCAATGTCCTTACCCTTCTCTCCACACCTGTCCCGCCTCACCTGTACATCGAGAAGGTGACTCTGACTTCCTAGCACCCACGATGCTGCACTAATTCTATTTGTAACAAGTCCTTGCACACACATGCTGGTATTTTGTAGAATAGAGCTGATCCAGGCAGCTGAGCTGAATAGACATTTCTCCAAAGAAGATGTACAGATGGCCAACAGGCACGTGAAAAAATGCTCAACATCACTGATTATTTGAGAAATGCAAATCAAAACTACATCGAGGTACAACTTCACACTAGTCAGAATGGCCATCATTAACAAGTCAACAAATAACACATGCTGGAGAGGGCGTGGAGAAAAGAGAACCCTCCTGCACGTTGGTGGGAATGTAAATTGGTACAACCACTATGGAGAACAGTATGGAGGTACCTCGGAAAGCTAAATATAGAACTACCACATGACACAGCAATCCCACTCTTGGGCGTATATCTGGACAAAACTTTGATTGAACAAGATACATATACCCCTATGTTCATTGCAGCGCTATTCACAACAGCCAAGACATGGAAACAACTTAAATGTCCATCGACAGACAAGTGGATTAAGAAGATATGGTACATATCCACAATGGAATACTACTCGGCCATAAAAAAGAACAAAATAATGCCATTTGCAGCAACATGGATGGAGCTAGAGATTCTCATACTAAGTGAAGTAAGTCAGAAAGAGAAAGACAAATACCACGTGACATTACTTATATGTGGAATCTAATATATGGTACAAATGAACCTTTCCACAGAAAACACAGACATGGAGGACAGACTTGTGGTTGCTGGGGCCGGGGGAAAGGGAGTGGGATGGACTGGGAGTTTGGGGTTAGCAGATGCAAACTGTTGCCTTTGGAGTGGCTAAGCCACGAGATCCTGCTGTGTAGCACAGGGAACTATGCTGAGTCTCTCGTGATGGAGCGTGATGGAGGACAATGCGAGAAAGAGAGTGTATATACACGTGTATGTCTGGGTCACTTTGCTGTACAGCAGAAATTGACAGAACCTTGACAATCAACTACAACAAAAAATATTAAGTAGGAATAAAAAAAAAGGAATAGAGCTGATCCATGAACTTAAGGAACAGACAGCTCAGGTAAGAGTGAGCTTCGAAGCTCATACCCTGGGAGAAACAAAGGGCTCTCCTCACCCTAAATTAAATTCTTCCAAAGAAACGAGCACAGGGTGTCCATGCAGCCGCCAGCACGGATCTCATCCGAATGCCAGCCCCCAGACGGTTCCGTTTACCTGAAACATTCCCACAGGCTGTCTACGTTAATCGGCCCCAACGGATAACTGACGAGCTACGTGTTGTCATAGTGTCTCATACTTGGGGAGGAGGTGACATACTATTGTGACAATGTACCACAACACTGAGGACATCTTAATAACCAAGGCCCGCCCGAGGTCATGATTCCCAGCCAAGCCCAGGCCTCACACGCAGCAGCGTCTTTGCTGGGGACCCACTGCCTCTGCCGGGGGCGGGGGGCGGGGGGGCTGCGGTTTTAGGGAAAACACTAAGTCACGTCACCTCCAGCGTCGTGACGTGAACTGGTGAACAGGATATGACACGTCTTGCCTCTGGAATATCCGAGTAGAAATTTAGCCAGAGGGGACTGCAGTGGCCACATGTTTCTCCCTCCTCTCCTAGAAGAATAAAGTATATTCCAGTGAAGGCGTGGTAACGAAATAGTCCTGCCTAAGGAACTACGACGAAGGCAACGTGTTCTCGCTCACACTTTACAACAAAATGGACTTTGAACCTTAGCAACGCGAGTCGCAGAGACTCTGGTACCAAGACAGGACTGCCTTTTTTTCCCTCCTTCCAACCCACGAGGCCCGGGTACGTTCACTGGGAAGCTTGATGTATTGTGCACAGTGAGTGTCATCCAGAGGCTGACGTGTTTAAAAATCCGTCATTCCATCGAATTAGATCTCTCAGTAGCTCTGAAGTTGACGCTACCCCAATCGTGACACTAACAGGCTCTATGATGAGTGGGATGGAGAGGACGGGTTCTGCCGGCACCAGGGGTCCAGACGCTTGGGTGGTTCGGGGTACCTGCGGCATTGCCTCAACCTCATTTTTGCGATTTGATTCAGGAGCCGGGAGCCTGTTTTAACAAGACCACATGCATCCAAGTGCTCCGGTTATTTAGCTTTTGCTCCATTTGCAGAGAAAAAGGAACAAAAAATATACAGCCAACCATGACTTAACAGAACTGACATGCTACTTACTCAACTTTTTTCAAAGCCCTCGGTTTGCAGCATCGACCTCATTAAAAAGCCTCTAAGCAGGACGAGGATCTGGGTCCTGTATATATTAATAAAATCATTGATTTTCACTGCGCCAACTCTTCACCGGCACCAGGAAACCGAACAACACGCTATGAAAACATCGGTTGTGTCAATTTCCACTGTACACTGTTAATATCCAATTTTGAGAACATCTTTTATTTGGAAAAGCAAATTGCTAGGAAAAGCAACTGCCACCGGCATTCTGTGTTTCTGGTTTCAGCGGGTATCCTCACGGAAAACTCAGAGGAAAGAATTTCTCAGTTTCTCCATGTCATATCATATAAGTGGCTACACATGCGGCTGGATGACGGTTTTTTTAAATGATGACCCATTAGAATTCACAATGGTGCATACACAAAATACCTTGCACTGAAGGACTACAAATGTAAGGCAGAAAGAGAAGACACTAGAGACCCACTGAAGAACATGGGCTTGAATGGTCTTTAGCTTTTTGTACGGCTGCCTCGCCACTGGCCGCCGAGAGCCATAAAGCTGTAGCCTCACTCGATTGGGAGTTAATACCAAGGACTCTGGGAATTAAAGCGAGGAAATTAAGGACAGGTGCGGGAGAGCTCAGGAAAACCGACTGTTGTCTGGAATTATTGACTGAATAAGTCAAGTAACGTTAGCCTCAATAGAGAGTTCGGGCCAGAGCCGTAAACAAAAGAACGGTATGTTTTAAACGCCACTGTTGCAAAGGGCACCAGGCAATCGCTCCATCAAATGAACTGCTTGGGTGCTGAATGCATCTGAAGCTCCCAGTACGTCTCTGTGTGTATAAAACAGAGCAAAACAGGGGGGAAAAGTGAGCCATATAGTAATGGAAGCAGAACTGAGAAAACCTGTCAAGTCAGGCTGCGGATAATAATAATTCGGATGACAGCAGATCGGGAAGCAAAGCCACACCGTGGGCAGCTGGTGTGAATAAAAACTAGGCACACGCGTGTGCATGTAAAAGCCGTGATGTCCTGTCCGGGATGGGCCCTGAGGACCATCAGCCTGTCAAGGATGCGATCCAAGGAGATGTTTGGATCCAGTCTGACCTCAGCAAGGAAGCAGGAACATAGATAGGCTGCAGGGCGTCGGCCTCTGTGCCTGCTGGTTGGCTCTGCCTGGATCCTGCAGTGACTTCCGTTTTGCTTTTTGAACAACCTGCCAGGGGATTGCGCAGAAAGTATCTGCATTCCTGGCTTTTCCTGGAAAATTAAGACCTCCCAGCACAGTGGCCGCCTTCCCACGAGACCAGGAAGTGGGGCTGGGGGGTGGGGTCCTCTCTCTTCCCCCCTCTGCCTGCCAAGTATTCTAGGCTTATTTACACACCTTGTCTGACCCCGGCGACCTTTGATTTTGAGGCCTCTTGTGTGTAAGCTGCGCCTTCTTCCCTAATGAACCGACGAGGCGGCTCTGTCGCATTTGGTCATGTGGCTCAGGCGCTGGGAAACATCAGCTGCCCTGGCCTCAGGGCTTCACAGGCAGTGGCGGTGGCCTTCGTTATAGTCGCTGCAAAGATGGCATCGACGTGCAGGCGTCTGTGAGCTCCGTGGTGTACAGGGGAATATCAATTCCTCATTCTTCTAAAAAGCTCACGACGCGACTGGAAGTTCACCTGATCCAAGGAAACAAAATTGTCATCTAACCTGAAGGGGGGCGGGGCGGTGCTAGAAAAGCCTTTATCAGTCTCTTTTCAACTGTCCTATTACCAAGTTAGACTGATTTTCCCGGGGACAGGACTGGTATGGGGCGACTGGAAAACGAACCCAGTAGAAACCACTCTTCAGGGTTTATAACAGAAACATTTTAAAATTTAAATCGCCAGTGAAAGATTGAAGCCATGGAGTTCAGAAACTGTGATTTTTTTTTTGGTTTTTCTGGCCATGTAGTTTCCATGAAAAAGCGCAGCCTGATGCAGGGCCTGGTCCAGCTTGACTGTGTAACTGCACCGCTGGTGAAGCCATTGAGAGGTGAGCAGTGACCTTGGACTGGCCAAGGTTATGGTCAAAGCTGCCTGTCTCCGCGGTATAGACCCGGGGAACCGCGCTGAGGCGCTACATCTGAAGGTAAGGCGAGTGTTCCGAGGTGGTCTGGAGCCTGTGTCACGAGACCCCCTCAGCGGGCTGGCCTGCCTGCTGGGAGAAAACGGGCCCAGGAACCATCCACTCGGCTCTGGTCGCTCGGGAGGCGGATGGGTGTGCCAGTAGCCAACCAATTTATTGGGCCATGTCCACTCACCTCCTGAAAGGCGAGACCTGGGAAGACATCGCTTATATGTAGCAATAATAATAACATCTAAATGTAGCCTTGAGCTGCTTTTTCATTTACCTCATGGAATTTTTACAAAGTAGGAGCTACGATTCTAGCGTTAGAGATGAAGCTTTGCAATGCAAAAACTTTCCCAGACAACGAAGAGCAGTCCAGGATCTGAACGCCTCACCCTCGAATTGTTAAACCACAGCCTCTCAGCACTAAGGGCCAGCCTGGCGCTGTGTGCTGGGCACTGCGTGAGGCATGTGACCTTGAGTGCTCGAGAAGAATCGTGGCTGATCCCAAAAGGCCAGTAACTCAAACGAAGTAGCTCAAACAACAACGTAGGACCTGAGAGGTGGGCCAAACAGTGCCCAGAGCCTGTCTGCTGCGTTACCGAGGGGTCGCGGCCGGGCACAGGAAACCCAAGCCTTGTCCCAGCGTGCCCCGGCCACGAGGAGGGACAAGGGTTCACTGCCCGTTCTTAGCTGATATGCTCTTTGCTCCCGGAGGCTGAAGGGTTTCCTGATGCATGCAGTGCTGAAAACTTTTATCTTCGTCTCATAGACGTGGCTATTATTGCCATTCCTACTCTTGAGGAAGGAACTATGGATTTAACTAAGTTAATAAAACCACTCAGAGTAGGGCCTCCGGGATCCAGGGCTGTGCCAGCATACGATGGGGGGGGGCATTTATTTTCTTGTTGTTTCCCATCAAGACCCAGGGTTGCCACATCTTTTTTAATGTCTCTACTTGACGAGGTTAAGGTGGGCTTTGTAGGCCGCCCCAAGCAGCCATCGATGCCAGTGGAGCCGCTATTACAGTGGTTGGGACCTTCTACCGGCCATTCGCAGAAATAACAAGTGTAGATAATCACAGCCTGGGAGTTCCCTTTGTGGCTCAGTGGTAACGAGCCTGACTAGTATCCCTGAGGATGAGGGTTCGATCCCTGGCCTCGCTCAGTGGGTGAAGGGATCTGGCGTTGCTGTGGCCGTGGTGGAGGCCAGCGGCTGCAGCTCCAATTGGGCCCCTAGCCTGGGGACCTCCACATGCCATGGGTTCTCCCCACCCCCCCCAAAAAAAAATCAAAAGACAAAAAAACCCCACAAATAATCAGAGCCTAGGACAAAAAAAAAACAAAAAAAACACAAATAATCAGAGCTTCAGGGGAGCCAAGCACTGGAGGAGTGGGCTCAGCTTTCCTGGCGCAGGAGGTCTGGGGACTCCCAAGTGACTCCAGAGGAGGGACTGGGGTTCTCCCTCTGGGATTCAGGGCCCACTCCATCCAGAAGGAAGCTGAGCATGTCTCTTGCTAAGGGGCACGTGGCCTCCTTTGCACGGCACTGGCACCTGCCCAACCAGGAAAGCCGCCCACCCGAGCGTAGCCTAGTAACAGGGTGCATTTTGTCCTTTTAGCCCCGCCTCTGTCCAGCACCCAGGACAACGGGGCTTTGATCTGACCTTCCAGCGGCTGACCCCAGTCTTCAGGAGGACGCGCTGACCTCTCTCTGCAAGCTGCCTGCCGTGGAAAGTGAGAACCTACATGCTACAGCAACCAAAGTCTGCACGTTGGAACTCCGGAATTTTCTCCTGATCAGCAGTTTCAGGCTTCTAGGTGGACAGTGTTTCGCGAATGTGAAACCCCAGGCCCCGCCCCCAGCTCTCTTGCGCCTGTGCCTTATTCCCACAGAGCCACACCATCCGCTCTGGACACTCCCAAGGGATCATTGGTGTTTTAAGGTAGCTGTTCCTGTGCGCCCAGAAAGGCTGTGAAAACTGCCAAGTCTACACTAAGAAAAATGCATCGAGGTTGCTACTTACCAAGGAACCGCAAGCATTTCCTATCGTGCGTCCCCATTTTAACACCGTCTCGGAAATCCATCGTGTTGCTTTAAGCCCCGTCCCTTCCCTCCCCTTCTTCTCAAACCAAACCTTCTACCTTTGCTTTCTAAGCAGAGGAAAGGTGTCACCGCATCTGGATCTCAGTCTACACAGGTTCGGTGTGGAACGTACGGGAGGGAGCCTAATGTTTACCAGTGGCAGTGCCTCACAGGGCTCTAGCTGCGACCTTGAATGGAAAAAGGGCAGTCTGTCACCAGGACTCTCTTTATGTCTTCAGAAAACACACTTGGACGTGTAACTGTTACCGTGGGAGCGCAACTTTTAACCCTGTCTGTGGATGTTTGCCCCAGTGAAAGAGCTGAATGGTCACACTGCTATGACTCTGCAGCAGAGGGAGAAACTGAAGAGCTGCTCGAAGTATCTGTTCACTGGGTGCAGACAGCCAAAGCTGACATCCACGGGGTTTGTTTGTTTTTGGTTTATTTGTTTCCTTTTAACAACAAAAAAATGACTTTTGGCTTTTTAAATCGTTATTATTTTTCACTTTGCTTTCTAGTTGACTAGAAAATTCTGTCTTCAGGTCCATAATAATTGCCTTAAATCTACCTACTTGGCAGTCAGCGACCAAGAAATTTAACTGCAACAAGGCAGGTGTTAGAACAGCTTTTTTCCAAATAGCTCAAAGTCTCTTGTCACTGAAATCTCAAACTCTATCACTAAAAAAAAAAAAAAAAAAGGTAAAGTGAAAAGGGAGCTGGTGTATCCATTTCCATCTGTTTTATCCTTTCGTTGCTCCTTGTTATTTAAAGGGGGCATGATCAAGCCCGGTGACTTGTATCTGACAGTAATACTGCAAAAGTTAAGCCCCTACCAGACAACTTGAATAAAGAAGATTATTCCTATTAAGGAATCAGCTTGTATTGATAAACCCGCATGGCTCTTAGATGTCACCGACAGAATTAAATGAGTGCGGAAGGGGTTAACCAGGATCCTGTGACATGCAGCAGCCAGCAAAAGGGAACGGGGGCCTGGGAGGGGCCCCTCCTCCCAGGTCAGGCCACCCCTGTCTATCAGACAAATACAATAGGAATTACTTAATTTAACACCGTTTCAGTTCTAATTGAATTCTATTTTCTAAATCCTGAATAAATACATTACAACGGCCGCTTCGGTCAAACGGAGGGAAAGAGCCATCTTTTAATGACTCCCCTGTGGATTTAATGCCTATTCTGTCTGTGAGAATAATGAGTCCAACATCCCTGGACTATATGGAAGGGATAATGGTTATTTAAACATGCCAAGTCTTTATACAGCAGATAAGGATTTTAATTTGCATTTATGAAAATCAAAAAGTGAGCTTGGGAAACAGGTGCCAGTTTGTGACTCCCCAGCCCACGGAAAGGAGGCCCTGCTCTGGCCTGACTGTCCACTGCACGGCGTTCCTGCAAGCGGCCCGTGAAACGGCACCTCTGGCGGCCCGGCGCCTGCTTTGCACCTTCAGCAGCTTCCTGTTTCCTACCATCGAGACAGGAAGAGGCGGCGTGGGTGCCAGCTTGGCCCTTGGGCCCTCGTCCCTTCCTGCCCCTCCTACCCACGGCTCCCCTGCCCCTGAGGACTTTGCATAGATGCTCTTTCTCCCCCCGCACAGTTTAATCACCTAATGGTCGATGTCCCTGTTCCCTCCTGGTCAGCACTGAAGCAGGGCCTCGTCCAGCTGCTCCCTGTCACCGTCCCAGCACACTGCGTCCAGCACACAGTGTGCTCTCAGTAAGTCTCCGACTGAGTACATGAGTAACGCAATCAATCAATGACCTACTTTGCAAATTCTCTTGCGCCTAAAAATAAACAAGCTACTTAGTCAAGTTTTTTCTTTTTTTCTTTTTAGGGCCACATGCAGCGTATGGAAGTTCCTGGGCTGCGGGTCACATCGGAGCTGCCGCTGCCGGCCTATACCGGAGCAACGCAGGATCCTCAACCCACTGAGTGGGGCCAGGGATGGAACCCACAGCCTCTATGGATACTAGTCAGGCTCCTTACCGCTGAGCCGCAACAGGAACTCCAAGGGGTTTGTCTTGAGTCCCCCCGCGACCCAAGGCCTCAGAATTACTACGTGCTCAGTAAAGTCCACAGCCTTTCCTCTGATGCCCTCTGCTCCACTCCTTCCGTCCTGGGGGAGGGGCTGGCCCGTCACAACTCACCGCAAGACGGCGATGCCTCTCCGCCACGCCCCTCAGCCCTCGGTCTTCCCTGTCGGGGTTTCCCTGCTGGGCTGCACCCCAGGCCCTGCAGCCAAGTTCTCTCCCAAGTTCCTTCCCAAGTTCTACAGCAGCACAGCCCAGGGAAGGGCCTCCCTGAGGCCTGGCCCAGAGGGGACCCCTTCCTCCCTTCCGCCCCTGCCAGAGAGATGCCTGCCCCCTCTGGGGCTCTTTGCAAACATGGCTGTGGGTGTTACCCCCTAACCCAAGCTCCAAGAAATGCCCAGGAGATGGCCCACGTGTCCCAAACTGGAAACCAGACTTCTCCTTCCCGCCAGCTGCTCAGCTACAGCAGGGGAGGCCCTGGGGACAGAGGGAGCCGGGGCTGGGGGCGGTGCTGGCAGGTGTCAACAACCCGCTTTCAGGTCCTGATCCGTAGTAGCTGCGGACTTCCATGGTGTAACCCTCCCTCCGAGGCCAGTGTCGCGTCGGAGATGGGCTCCTGGCACCGAGCGGAAGACGTCGACTCTCTCCGGCCTCCAGGAGCCACCTTGAACCCCACAGGGACCGCAGGGCTCACAGGAGAGGCTAAAGGGGCTGCCGGATCTCTGTCCCTTAGCCCAGCCAGGTCCTTGGTCTGCACATACCTGTGTCAGGTCCTGCACAGGGCCGACCCCTCTGTCTGCAGCAACGTGTTGGCCTCCCAGCTTGCTGGTCGACCTCCCTGTGGTGACCTGGACACTCAGGGAAGCAGAGGCCTTGCCCGTCCTCTCCCGAGGACACCTGGCCACTGCCCGGCTCCGGTGTTTGCGCATCACCTGCCTTGGCTTCCTGTCGAAGGGAAGACGGTTCCTGCCTCCGGCGACCAGAACCTGCAAGAAGCAGCTGGACGAAGTCTGATCTCTAAGTGCTCAGGAGCTGTTTTCTTCCCGGAGGTCTTTTTGAGTATTTGGAAAGGCTTCCCTAACTGCCTAATGAAATGGACTCTAAAAGCCCGCACATCTAATGCAGATATTTCATGGAAGGCATCTCTGCAGCTCTAAAAACGTCCCTTCAAAACGTAAGCATATCTGTAAATCTGGATGAAAGTGATTTCCTCGAAATAAGAATAACGGCAAAATGCGCCAACGGAGACCAGCAGTCAAAACACACGAGAAGCCTCGAGTCACAGGTTTCTTTCAGCTTGAACCCAAGCCCAGGAAATGCGGCCTCTTGGTCTGACTCATGCATCAGGTTCCAGACTCTCCCACGGGTTCCGCCTCCTCTGGAAGCAAAGGAGACAAGTCCCTTCAAAGAGAAACCCAAACATTTGTGTGCTGTGACAGAGGGCTGGGAATCAGACTCCCCAGCCTGGGGCCTTGGCAGAGCCTGACTGCCTTCCCGAGCTCCCCCGAGGCGAGGCCGGCCCGGAGCCCATCATCCGCCACCTGCCTTGAAGAGCAGGAGGACAGGGCTGGGCGGAAAGTGGGAGGGAGCGGGTCCTGGGCTTGCAAAGTTCACCACAAGCGACGTTGTCTTTTGTTTGCTTTGGGGGTCTCTGCAGTCAGAGAGAGAGGGCGGGCGGGAGATGGTCCTGGTTATGAATGGGGAAAAGCAGCTTCTTTGCCCGATGAGCCATAATCCAAACGTGGGCAAATAGCAAGGCTTGAAGCGCAGCTGCTTATGCAAATTTGCATCTTGGAAGTTTGAGCCAAAGGTCAGGCATGGGCAGCAGAATCGCCAGGACACGGAGGGACCAGCCCCCTGCCAAGAGCCTCTGGGGGCCGCCTAGGAAGGGCCTTCTGCTGCAGGGACAGCTGAGCAGCTCCACCGCCCTCACGTCGGACGCTGGGCACAAATCAGGGGTCGGCCTCCCGTAGCAGGCTTGCAGCCCGTCAGTTACCGAGTGCCTCGTTGCTGAGGGCTGTGGGGAAGGGAGCGCTCACGCTGTAGAACAGCGCACCTACAGAGCAGCCTCACGTTGTTCTCATTTTTGGTTTGTTTGTTCTGTCTTTTTTTAACTGTGCAGGGCAGTTGGACCTCATCACCTGGAAATTAAAATCTGCATCTCCTTTGACCCAATTCCAATTCCAAATCAATCTACAGAAATAGTGGCATAGGGAGTTCCCGTGTGTGGCTCAGCAGGTTAAGAACCCGACTAGTAGCCATGAGGATGGGGGTTTGATCCCTGGCCTCGCTCAGTGGGTTAAGGATCTGGGATTGCGGTGAACTGCGGTGTAGCCCGCAGGCACGGCTTGGATCTGGTGTGGCTGCCAGCTGTGGTGTAGGCCGGCAGCTGTAGCTCCAACTCGACTAATGGGAACTTCCATACACAGCAGGTTCGGCCCTAAAAAGCACAAAAAGAAAGAAAGAAAGAGTGGCACAAAAGAACAAATACACATGTACATGGACAATCACCATGAATGGTAGCCGAAAGCCAGAAAAGACCTAAATATTTATCGAGAGTGGTCCGTTTAATTTGGGGACACCCATATAAGGACATGCTCCGTGCAGCTGACACGGGGCTGCCGACCTAAATACCACAAAGGAAAGACGCCTGCCCAGGACGTTTCACCAGTCTGCTTGGTGGAGGTATAACTGACATTTAATAAACGGCATGAACTGAAAGAGGGTAATTTGATGTGTTTTGACAGAGACCCATTCCGGAAACAGTCCCTCCGTCTCTCTGTTTTGGACCGCATCCCCCCTGCAAGCTCGCTCCCGCCCTTCTGCGCGCTCGTCTTCCGCCCAGGCAACCACTGACCTGCTCTCTGTCACCGTAGATTAATTTCCATTTCCCAGGGTCTTATGCAAGTGGAAGCACACACTGTGTATTCAGCTCTGTCGGCCTTCCTTCCCGCGCACAACTGCTTTCCGATCCATCCTCGTGGCTGCTGTGCTCATCCCTTTATCCTCGACTAGGGAGGCCCCCCGAGGGCTCGCCCCACAGTTTATCAGTTCTTCTGCTGATGGGCATCCGGGTTGTTTTCATGTGGAGGTGATACAAATAAAATAGCTATGAAACGGCCACGTATGTAGTTTTGTACAGACGTGTGCTCTCTTTTCCGATAAGCACCTGGGAATGCGATGTCACCTCATACAGCAGGTGTAGGGTTAACATTTTTCTTTTATTGGGCTTTAATCGACATAGGCCATTACATCAGTTTCAAGTGCACAACATAACGCTTTTATATTTCATCAGGTTTAACTTTTTAAGAAACTGCCAGACTGCTTTCCAGGGTGGTTTCCACGAGTATATGCAGATAAATATTTATGTGTACGTTTATATAGACATAAAACACATAAACTTATATTTAAACGTGTGTCAGGTGTGTGTGTGTCTGTATCCTCCTCTGTAGGAGAATTCACATCAAACTCTTAATAACACCTGCCTCCACAAGGTACCATCAAGGCTTTGAATTTTCACTTGAGTTTTAGAATGATAAAGTAACTGCATGCATTACTGTTATCGGTTTTAAAATTGCTGTGTAGATATTAGAGTGTGTCCACGATGTAGAATTTGACTCCATCACAGACTTAACCCAGGGAGGGTCCTGTCGTCACCAGTATGGGACTCGAGCCAACGTGTGCACTTTGGCCCCCCTAGGCCTCTGTCCGCACGTCCCCAGGAGCCTGTCCCCTGTGGAAGGACTGCGGGACCTCCAGGTGACAGCGTGCTGTGCTGTCCAGTTCACAGTTACCGCTCCAGTACCCACGCACCCTAGATTCTGGGGTCAACCAGCACCAGCACTCACAGCCTGTCTCCCCTCGATAAACGTGGGATGCGACTCAGATTCCAGTGCTCAAATCATTTGCCGTATTTTTTTTCTCTTGAGCAATAATTGCGTATCTTAGGTGCCTGCTATTCTATGAGATTGTTTCACCAAGGTTTCTGAGGGCACCTGATCCTTTAAAGGATTAAAGAACAAAAGGGAAAAATGTATCTCAGCTGTTGGGCGGCCACCGTGTTTGGGGCCACGGGCTGAGAGCGCCTTCTCTAGAAGGTGTGGCTCCCTCGCTTGAACTGAGAGCAAACTCTGCCTTCTTGAAAGACTTCATTTGAGCAAATGCCATGAGAGCCCTGGGAAAAGTTAACAAACACAGCTCCCTACGGGGGCGGGGTACAGACTCGACTCTGTTGGGACCACATCCCAACTCCAAGACACCATAGGGCTTACTCATCAGAAGCCTCAGAGGCAAGGTGACACCCAAGGGGCTGGGGCTTGAGGGGTCACAGCCAAGGAGCACAGGGACCAGAGAGCCCAGGGCTCCTTCCAGCCCGAAAAAAATTCCCAAAGTCTGGGAGCCTGGGCTGGGATTTGCCACCTGTGTCTTGGAGAAAAGACACACCCCTCTAAGAATTAGGACACTGCTGGGGGAGGCACCAGAGGCTCTTATTTCAGACAACACAGGTCACGGCCACGAGTCTGCCCAGGAAGGCCACCAGGACGACTTCAGGGCTCCCTGTGCATTTAGTGACATAGAAACGCTTCAGGGCAGAAGTGACTTAAATTAGGTTAAGGTTTTAGACTGGTACTAATTTTTTTAATTTTATAATATAAAATCAAAACATAATTTTGAGTCCGTTTTAGAGATTTCTTAAAAAGGGGAACAGGACTCACTTTGTGACTTTTGTAATTTAGCGACTCGGGGGCTCAATTTTCTCATCTGTGAAATGAGACAATAGCACCTGCCTTGTAGGCTTGGCATGTGTTAAATCACTTGATTAGAAGCGGTACTGAGCTCAAAATAAGGGCTATGGCAGTGTTAACTATGAGAGTCATATTCTTTTTTTTCCAAAGGTGGATCCCCTTTCCTGCAATATAAGGCTCCGGTTATTCCTCCCTTATTCACTGATGAATTTATAGGACCAATTCTTATGGAGCGCCTGCTGGAAGCTGGTGGCCAGGTCTCAGCAGCTAGTTGTAGTGACCAAGGCAGAACTTAAAACCAGGGAGCAGAGGCGTGACTTGGAAGGGCAAATGCCACAGGTCACCTCAAGGGCACCCACCAGGGGCAGAGGTGGGGACCTGCAAGGACGGAAACCAGCAAGGGCCTGGACTGGGACCACGATTCCATTTGAGAAGGACCCCTCGGCAGAGGAACACCGAACAGCTGCGGTGAAAGACCGTTCACGAGCAGTTGCACAGCTCTCTAAAACGGACGTGTACTTGATTTACAAGGCCATGTTAGTTTCAGACACAGAGCGCAGGAATTCAGCTATACATATGCGTATGTACGTTCTTTTCCAGACTCGTTTCCCTTATAAGGAAGATGCCGTGTACAGGTCCGGGGGCTACACCGTGGGACCCTGTCGTTTGTCTGTTCCATATGTGCCCGTGTGGACCTGTTAATCCCTAATTCACCCCTCCCCCACTCTCTCTGCTTCGGTAACCGTGAGTTTGTTCTCTGTCTGTGAGTTCATTTCTGTTTTGTAAATAAACTCACTTGCATCATGTTTTATCATATGACATTTGTCTCTCCGTCTGGCCTACTCCACTTGGCCTGATTGTCTCTAGGTCCTGCCATGTTACTGAAAATGGCACTATTTCCTTCTTTTTTATGGCTGAGTTTTATTTATTTGTGGCCTCACACACAGCATAAGGAAGGTCCCTGTCCAGGGATCAAATCTGAGCCCCAGCTGTGATACAGGTCACATAGCTGCAGCAACCCCGAACCCCTGTGCCACGGCGGGAACTCCTTTGATGGCTGAGTGCTAATGGAAGGATTACGGCAGTTTGGGAAGGGAGGCCAGCGAATGGAGGAGACAGGAAAATACGGCTAGGAGCGGCACGGATGTGAGGCGGAGGGAGAGCAGCGTTAGGAACGGCTCCTAATGGGCGGGGTGGACGGCGGAGACACCGACTCCGGGGGGCTCACGGCACGGGAAGCAGCCGGGCCCCACGGGAAGGGGTGCGGGCTGTGGATGCAGCTGGCCTGGAATGAGAGAGGACTGGGTGCTTGGGGTGGGGGGGCGTCTACCAGGCTCTTCCCCAAAGACAAGAAAAATGGACTGGACACTTTTATTGTCATTCAAATACCTACTGTTTTATGGGAGTGACTGGACAAGACAAAAACCAAATGGTGGCTATCCAGGTTGTCACATACGTGAAAGGGATACTGCGTAATTACACAGGTCACCCCGCCCAAGAAGACCGAGCGAGATCAAGAAAATCGACTTTGTCATTCAGCCAGAAACGGTGGAGCATGAGTTTGAACTCAGACCTGCCTGATTCCAGGCTTTATGGCCATTCTCAGGGCACCTTGCAGAATTCTCGAGAACTCTTTTGTGGAGGTTAAAAGAAAGAAATCTTGAAAGTAATGAAAAGGTGAGATAACATCTTGCAGATTTCTAGTGTGAGATACAGTGGGTAGGTATTCACGAGCCTTGGCAGGTAGTCTGACAGTTTCTTAGAAGATGCACCAGCCAGATAGCCAGATAAGACCAAGTCTCGGTAATGGGATTTTTGTTCACTGAGAGAGAGGGGAAATACAATTCGAGCAAAGTGGAGTCAAAGACTTCAGATTTTACTTCAGTGATGGAGAGACCTGGGAAGATCAGCGCTTCCACCTTTACAGCAAGTAAAGGGCTAGAGAAAGTGCAAGCCCCTGACTTTGCTCAACGCCGTCAAAGAACCCAGAGTGCAGAGCAAACAAAAAACCCCCCCAAACCTGGGGAGAGGCAGATGCTGCTGGGGAAGGATAGACCCACATTTGTTACGCAGCGCAGGTGTTACCGGAGCGCAAATGCACTGGTAAGAAAATTCAGCTTTAAACGGTTAATTGATAAAGACCTCGTGTGGGCGGGCATGAGCACGTAAAGCACATGGCGACTACGGACACGTGTGAGGAAGGGTCTGCACTATGTCTTACAAACACACTAAGCACCACACGCTTGTGTGTGAAAGTGAAATACGCATTGGAATTTCCTGGTGCCTCAGCAGGTGAAAGATCCGGCATTGTCACTGCTGTGGCTCTGCTAGGAAGGAAGGAAGGAAGGAAGGAATCACCCCTGGCAGACAGTACAATAAAAACAGTACAACAGACTATTTTTTAATATTCAAGTGAAATACGTGGCAATGTGGCACAAAGGACAGGCTGCAGGAATTAGAGCCAAACACACTGCTAAGACCCCCACGCTACACATGAAGTAGCATCATATTACTTAGATTTATTTTAAAGAGTATATTGCCAACACTAGGGCAAACACTTAAAAGATTAAGAGGTATAAGTATATAATAAAGAAATAAAATGTAATCATAGAATGGCCAGTTAAAGCTAGAG
Organism: Sus scrofa; assembly: GCF_054392235.1. Taxonomy (NCBI): domain Eukaryota; kingdom Metazoa; phylum Chordata; class Mammalia; order Artiodactyla; family Suidae; genus Sus; species Sus scrofa. The sequence goes on from NC_139399.1 coordinate 68,644,170, forward strand.
AAGACAAAAAGAGAGAGAAATATTTTTTTTTTAAATGAAACAAACAGGATCCATCAAACTCACGGTATGTTTTCATCCAAAGTTGTTGATTGTCATTTTAAATGTGAACGGTCTAAAGAAAAGACAGTTAAAAGACAGGGATTTCCGGGTTGGATTTAAAAAGCAGAAGACTCAACTCTACACTGCCTGGAAGGAATCTTTTTAAAATATAAAGACACAGATTCAATGAAAGTAAAAGGTTGGAGTGTGATACACCACACAAACCCAAACCAAAAGAAAGCTACAGCCGCTGTGCCATTTCACACAAGGCAGGACTTGGGACTCTCATCAGAGATAAAGGGGGACAGCACGTAACGATAAAAGGGCCAATTATCCGAGAAGAGAGAATGCTCTAGAACGTGTGTGCAACCAACTTCACAGCTCTGAAATACCTGAAGCAAAAAACTGATCAATCTGAGAGGAGACCAAAAAATCTATAATTATAGCTGAGCTTCAACACTTCTCTCTCAGTAACTGATCTAACAAGTAGGCAAAAACCAGCAGGATGTGGATAACCTAAGCCATACCATTAAGATTTTGAAACTATTGATATTTGTAGAACGCTCCAGCCAACAACAGCAAAATGGGCACTTTCTTCTAAAGTGTGAAGGCAAATTCACCAGCAAAGACTACGTTCCAGAACATGAAACAAACACGCATAAATTTAAAGGAATAGAAATCATAGAAAATATTACTCGGAGATTGAACTAAACTAGAAAAATCCATATCAGAAACACATCTGGAAAAATCTCTCGATATTTGGAAATTAAGTCACATACGTCTCGAAAAGACATAGATACAAAAGGAATTTTCTGGGGAAATTGAAGTGATTTTGAATTGAATAGTGATAAAAACATAACATATCAAAATGTGTGGGATGCAGTTAAAGTGGGGCTTGGAGGACAGTTTATGTTACATGTTTTATCATATTATATGCAATATAAAGTACAGTGTATAACAGTACATGCAATAACCTAAGCTTGCACTTCGAGAAATCAGAGGAGAAATGTCAAATATCCCTAAAGGAAGTAGAAGGAAGGAAATAATAAAATGTAGGGCAGAAATAAAAACAATTAAAAACAGAAAAACAATAGAGAAAATCAGAGAAACCATCCCAGTTTCTTATAAAGCTGATATCCACTTACTATACAATGCAACAATCCTACCACTAAGTATTACCCAAGGAAGAGTTCCCACTGTGGCTCAGCGGTAACGAACCCAACTAGTATCCTTAAGGACACAGGTTCGATCCCTGGCCTCGCTCCATGGGTTAAAAGATCTCGCGTTGCCATGAGCTGTGCTTAGGTTGCAGATGCAGCTCAGATTCCCCACTGCTGTGGCCTAGGCCCGTGGCTACAGCTCTGATTTGACCCCTAGCCTGGGAACTTCCACATGCTGCAGGTGTGGCCCCCCCCAAAAAAAAAAGAAAGAAAGAAAGAAAACACACACACACACAAAGTATTACCCGAAGGAACTGAAAATATATGGTCAAGAAAAGCTGTACACAAATGTTTATCGGAAACTTTATTGTTAATTACCCCAAACGGGGATAGACTAGGCATTTGGGATTAACACATACTCATTACAATATATCAAATAGATAACTAACAAGGACCTACTGTGTAGCACAGGGAGCTCTGCTCAATATTCTGTAATAACCTATATGGGAAAAGCATCTGAAAATGAATGAGTATATGTATAACTGATTCACTTTGCTGTGCACCTGAATCTAACGCAACACTGTAAATCAACTATACCTCAGTAATTTTTTAAGTTACCCCACACTGTAAACAATTCACATGCTCTGTAACAGGTGAGTGGATCAGCAAACACCGGTGCATCTGTAGAGGGAACACCACCAGCAGTACAAAGGAGTGAGAGACCAGTTCACACAAGACGGACGACTCACGTGCATTTTGCTAAGTGGAAACAGCCAGACCCGAGAGGCAACACACTGTTTGATGCCATTTATATGACATTTTAGAAAAGCAAACCCAGAGGTTGGAAAAGAGACCGGCAATTGCTCAGATTTGGGGCTGGGGGGGAATGAACAGGGAACAGGGTGGGGGGACAAACTACCACACAGGGGACAGGCGTCGGGGGGAGTGAACAGGGAACAGGGTGGGGGGACGAACTACCACACAGGGGCATCAGCGGAGCCACAGAGGATCTTGCCCCAGCGGGTTGATTAATTCCTGGAGTGGGTTTAACTTCGGTCCACACTTTCTGTAAGATTCCTCCCTCCAGGAGACAGAGCTTAATTCTGTCCCTCGAGGATGGCTGGGTTTAGCAATTCCCTTCTAATGAGCAGAGTGTGGAAAGGGGAAAGTGGGGAGACCCGGGGCCACCTTACGCAGGAGATGGAGCGTCCATCACCTGGAGCAAGACGTGTGGACAGTGAGTTCCCCACCCGCCCACCTCCGAGGTCTCCTCCTCCCAAATCCAGAGCCTGGGTGCGAACAGGAGAAAAGAGCAGACAGACCCAACAAGAGGGGCATTCTAGGAAAGCCTGACCATCAACATTTCGAGGACAAGAGGGACAAAGAAAGGGAGGCTGTCGCAGCCTGGAGGGGCCGAGGGAACGGGGAGATGGGACTAGACCCTGGAGCGGGGGACATCCGAGGGATGTCCGGAGTTCCCTGGGCAAGCGTGGCGTTGATAGCGCTCGTTTCTTCGGTTTGGAAGATGCCACGTGGTTTTATGAGGTCTCCATCCGGGAAGTGGTGACAGGCACTACCCTTGCAGCCCTTCAATTATTCCAAACATACAAAAACTGGACTCAGCAAAGTGGGGTGGGCATTTCCCATCTCCCACTCCGGGTACCCAGCAGGCAGGGGACGGAGGATCTCCTGGCCATCACAGAAGTCAGCTCTGCTTAAACTGAGGGCTCCCGCCAGGGGCCTGCAGGGGCCGCCCTCTCAGCACCTAGCAGCGCAGGTGCAGAAAGGCTGTGATGGTGGGTAACTCGAAGGCTGAAAGCTGGCGCATGGGGAGCCGGAGGCCGTGCTTCTGGGAGTGTGGTCCATGGACCGGCAGGCGCGGCATCGCCTGGGACCAGCGAGTTCAGGACGCAGGGTCTCAGGCTCCGCCCCACACCCACTGAACCAGCGTCTCTTTCTCAGTGGGAGCCCGGCTCTCCCTCTGCACCCCTGTGGGGGCGCCACCCCTCCTGCCCCATCACAGCCTCTCCCGGGATCGCACTGGGCGACTTTTATTCCAAGCTTTTTCTGGCTGGGACACTCTAACCGTAAATGCTCCCTAGGCACGCAGTCACATCCAAAGCTACACCTGCTCCTTCATCCGCACTCGCTCACACACAAACAGACTTACCGTTGTGCACACGTGAATACAGGCCATCCACGCACACACAGACACACACTCAGACAGACACACACACGCCCAGGTGCAAACACACACACAGGTACATAGACACACACACACAGGTGCACAGACACACAGATACACACAGAGACACACACACACACACAGGTACACAGACACACACACAGGTACACAGACACACACACAGGTGCACACACACAGACACACACACACTGATGTTCCCTCACGTCTGCGTGCACCCCACCCCCAGCTCTATTCTTCTGAGCAGCCACACCCGTGATTTGGTTCGTCTGCCGCCTGCAGCGGTCACTGTGGTCCCAGCTCTGGGGGGAGCGTGTGGCTCCCTCTCTCTTAGCATCTGTTTCCCCAGCACCCAGCACAGTGCCTGGCCCGGTAGAGAGATGCAATCACTGCTTGTGTCTGAATTGGAGAGAGAGCGAGCCCAGCTCCCAGGATGCAAAGGGAAGGCTAAAGAGCGAGAGGCCCTCTCGGCTCAAGGACCACACCACACGTGTCCTCCTCCACGTGCCGAGGCCCTTCCTCCCACAAGCAGGACCGCACGGCCCCCACAGGCAGCTTTATCACAATGCGGTTCCACGGCTTCGATTTAAGAGACAGAATGACACACCTGCCTTCTCACAAGTTATGGTCCCGGTAACCAGCCAACACGGGTTCTGCTCATGTGTTAAGAATGTGTTTCCATGGTGACCTTCTGGTAATTAACTCCTTGGAAGGTATCCAAGACAGGCCAGCATTCTCCAGAATTCTGCACGGGGTCCCTCCACCCAGGGCCACCTGTGTGTTCTGGTCACGGGAAGGGACATTTGTTCCTTGACCAATGTCATCAAGACTTCTGCTGTGTCCAGCAGAAGAACTGGCTGGCCCAACAACCCCTGGGAGCTTCATCAGTGGACTCAGGTCTCTTGGGAGACCCTGGAGCCAGACCCGGAGCCAGACCCTGGGAGAGGGGTGGGATGGGCCCTTTCTACACTTTCCCCACCTCGGCCTGGCTTTGGAAGCAAGCAGCTCCTTCTGGCGGGCTGTGGAAAGGCACGTGGGTGGCAGGTGGAGGACTGAGGACGGACATTCTTGTGTCATGTGTTCTCAGATGGCCATTTCCTGCCAACATTTTGAAATTCAATGTTTAGCTTCCTTTTGCTTGAGGCCAAACACAAGAGACAATGCCGGTAAATCCTAAATAGCTGTAATTACCCTGTGGCTTCAAAGGGGACCTGCACAGAGTGGATACTGACTTTGGCAAGTGCGTGATGGGAAGAAACATGTAATTTATCAGGTAAGGAAATTTTCGGGATGGGCCATCACCGAGCACTGTTCTGGTGTCTTCTGAGTGGAAGCGGGATCTGGCTGTGGTCAAATGCATGGAGCAGGGATTTTAAGGTAGCGGTGTTCGCCACTGCCCGCCTTCCTAACCCAGGTCCAGTGCGATGTTGGGAAGAAGCGGCCGGGAACACATGTGCTCCAGGAAACAGGCCTGTTTGCAGCACAGACTGTCAAGCTGCTGCAGAGTCACAGGCAACCAGCAGACAAGCAAATTCAGTTCTCCAGAAGACCTGGCACAGCCCGTTCCACTCCAGGGAGAAGTCTGGGCTGCGTCCTAGCATGCTGGGCAGGTTAGCCAATGTAGAGGGGGCAGCGGGCAGAATTCAGAGACACTGACACCGCCCGTTCCATCCCGTGCCCTTCAGAGGAGTGTCCAGAGGGCCCTGGAGCCCTGGAGTCCGAGATGTGGCTGGAACCAGACCATCCCTCCCTCCCTCAGGGCTGCCACCGATCTGCCGTGACTCTGAGCAAGTTTTGTAAACCTTCTGAGTCCCGATCGCCTCACCTCTGCAGCCTGGATAACGACCTCCCCGGGCTGAGGATAAAAAGAGGTTGGCAGAACTTAGAATGGATAAGCAATGAGGTCCTGCTGTACCGCACAGGGAACTCTATCCAGGCTCCTGGGATGGACTGTGAGAGAAGATCATATAAGAAAGGCAATGTCTATATATGCATCACTGGGTCACTTGGGAAAAAAATGCGGTTGGGAGTGCCCGGCACACAGTAAAAGCCAGCCCTGATTCTCTGCAGTACAACCGGGTGCTGGGTGCGCACACCCCATCAAGCACTCCGGTCCTGCTGGAAGGAAGAGGTAGTAAGAGCAACAGCTGACCCTGAACCAATGTGCATTCAAGGGGGCTTAAGTTTCCGTTACCAAATTTGAGAGACGCGCCCTAGGCCGTTCAGCCACCTGGGACCCTGCTCCTCAGCGGAGCGAGCCCCTGGGGCCCCGGGGCCTTCCCGGAAGAGCTTCCAACACGTGCACCTGGGCTCGCACGCCTTTGGAAAAGTGATCTCCCACGTCCACAGTTTCACCAAGGGGCTGGACAGGGAAGTCGCAGCGTGGCGTCGGGGGCCTGGGGTGCCAGCGACGCGCCGTGCCCTCTGTGTCGGCAGCACTGCCGACCCCAGCCCGTTCCGCTCTCGCCGGGCCTCGGCCATACGAGTTATTCCAGGAGACAGCAACGCCCCCTCCCCCGCCACTAAAGCAGCTGTTTTATTTCTGATTGACTCTTTTTTGAGCAGATCCTCCCGAATCAAGTCGCTTGAAGGGTAATTGTTCCTGACAAATATCTCGTTTTTCCTCTTTGCAGCTGTGGTTATTCAGTCCCTGTCACACCATCTCCTGACTGGAGTATTTACTGCTTGACTTTTTCCCTCCTTTTCTGTGGCTCTGTGGTGTTTGTTTCTCTTAGTTTGTGGCGGTGGTGTTCTATAAGTTCTGGGCGGGGGGGTATGCTTCGCTTTACTGTGTTCCTAATACATAGCATAAGAAATGTTTAGTTTTTCAATTAACCTATGTTAAAATTAAGTATCTCGATGTAACATTCTAAAATTTTGACACGAGTCCAGTAACTGACAAGACCTATGTTTCAAGGAGAAAGTGGCCAGTCTCGGATGTCAAAGGTCACCTCTACACCCTCTGGAAAGGCGTCAACAGCTGCGTGGACCCCGAAGGGACTGGGTTTCATACTCAAGCACATAGTTCATCCATCACCAAAACGGCTAGGAAGTAGCCCCTGTCCTCCTGAAACTGTCAGGGGCAGACGTCCACAATCTCATCTGCGTGGTCACGGCTCCTGGGGCTTCCCTCTGGGGCCCCCTTGCCCCACTAGAACATCCTTGTAGGGACCGCATCCTCTGAAGGGCAGGTTCACCGCGAGGTGCCAGCGCACGTCCAACCGGAATCAGGACGCCTGGAATCAGGCCTGCAATGTGGGGAGGGGTGGGGAGTGGGTACCAGGAGTGTCGAAGAGGAAGCGCGCCAGGCTCGCTGAGCACCTATCTGCAGACCCCACGGCCCCCAGCTCCCCAAACATCAGCTCCCCCCCATGGAACTGTCCTGGAGAAGCTTCCCTCACCCAACCCTGAAAGGCCACCAACATAGCACTGAACCCTCACTCCCACCACAGGGGACGGGACCACAGGTTCAGAAAACAGAGCTGAGTGGCCAGAGAGATGCAGGGTGAGGGCCACAGAAACGGGCCGAGAGAGAGAGGAGACAGAAAGAAAGGAAAGGGGAAGGGCCCTCGAGAGACCGAGGAAGTGGCCACGTTTCCTGACCGCCCAGGTTCCGCTCGGATCCCGCGTCTAGCCGCTCATCACTTGGGTGGTCCTCCGGCTTTGCCCTAAACACCTGTGTGTCTTCCTCCGCAGCATCAAGGCTCAAAGTCCGACACCTGCGTCTCCTTGTTCCGCACTTACGCCCAGGACACAGCTCCATGCCCCGCACCAAGTGGCTTCTAGAAGAAACAAAGAGTGAGCTTTGGTCGAGAAAGAGGTAGCGGGCCCGCAGAGCGCCCAGGGCTCAGTGGTGGTCATGGCACAGGCAGGAGTGACCACTGCCATTACTGTGAAGTGCTTAGGGAAACGTATGACAGGCAAAACTTTTTAACATTAGAATACAGTGTTTGCTAGAGCTAGTAAGGTGGTTATTAAGCTGTGGATTCCTGTTTTAAACACGTAGCTTCCCTGGGCCCGTCAGCAAAGGCGCCCTTGGAATGTACACGGGACGCTCTGATCCATCCAGGTTTGACCTTGACTGCTAACCAGTCTTCCATGGAGGGAAACCAGGGCTCCTCAGAGAGCGGTGGACCTGAAGTTCTGCCGAAGGACAAGTCAAGGTGCTCCCGGAACTGCTGTGGCCTGAGAGCAGGGACCCTTTGTAAAACGCCTGGGGATAGTATCCAAAGGACAGGAGCAGCTAACCCAGCGGGCTCCAAGGGACACCCTGTGACAGTGCGACCATGGCCGAGAAAGGGATAAGGATAAGGAATCAGCACTAAGTCACTTCAGTGCAAAACCCTGCGTCCACACTGACCCTCCGTATGGGGAAAGTTAGCATAAAGTTGGCAAAGCCTTCTACAAAAGGTCGATGGGGTTGGAGATGTGTTGGTGCCCGACTGCAACTGCACAGATTACTTGCTGGTTAACGGGAGAAACTGTAACTGCACAGCGGAGGGATCTGGCCGCCCCCCCTTAACCCAGCAGTACAGCGGCCGGTCTCGCGCGCTGAAGCTGTTGCGCGGTGGGGGCCCGACGGGAAGCATGGACAAACCCGCTGTGCGTCGGCCCCTCACGCAGACTTCTCAGGCGCAGGAGCCGGTATTTCCCCTTTTTTGTTTGAACTGTTGACTTGGATTTTTAGGATAAATCAGATAAGAAGCAGCACACAATGAAGAGCCCAATACACAACTCGGGTCTCTTCGGGAAAGCGGGTCCTTCCTGCCTTCTGGTCAACAGGGGAGACTCTGGGAACCTCGAGTCTCCTGGCTCTGAGACCAAAATCTCTCCAATAAGAGTTTTTTTGATTTTTGTTTCATAAAACACCGAGAGCCTTCCCCCACCTCCTCCGCGCCAGTCAGCTTCACCGCAAAGAGCAGGACACCAGGCCGGGGCACCGCCGATGCCATCCCGGGCAGGACTGCGCAAGAAGGCGCGCTTTACACCACCGGGTCTTCCTTCTGTTCTGACTGCGCTTCCAGGCAGCTTTCTCCTTGTTGAAAGGCTTCAGGACCCACCGGGGGGATCTTAGTGTCTAAATTCTAAGTGCCTCTCTTTCTAACTCCCATTGACTCTGGCTCTCAGGGTGTGGCTTCCCTTCTCAAATCTTAGAACTCCTGGCAGAAAGCGATGCCTCCTTTTGGGACGGAGTCATTTTGCAGGGCCAGTAATGCCTCTCATTACCTGATGGCATCTGCGATGAGCTCCGCTGGCCTCTGTTGGAACCAGTAGGGAAAATCACGGTGTCACACGTCCCAGCAGCGAAAAGGTTTTCTCCCCGAGGGAGGAGGGAGTGGCCGTCTTCCCATCACTTCATCAGCCTCCCCGAAGGCATCCAGGTGTGTGATGCCGAATCTGCGGGCAGGACAGGCGAGCCAGCCCTGAGGTTCTCCTGCACTGCTTCCTTCATGTGCCCTCTTCCCTGGCATTGGAGCGCCCCTGCTCAGGGATCCTCAAAAGCCAAGTTTCCAATACAGACCGCTTTCCGCAACCTCCACGGTGTTCAAGGGACTGAGACGCACATGTCAAACATTGGAAGTCATTTGCAAGAGAACTGAGATTTCCTAATGCTAAGGGAGCAGAGCGAGGCTGTGGATGGCAAAATTACCAGTTGCCTACAGTAATTCAGCAGTTGTCTGTCACCCATACGAGACACAGTGGAGAGGCGGCCTGGCTGATTTAGCGACTCAATGGATGCATCCAAAAATACCACTTAGAACTTGGTATTTATTTTCCATAGAAAAGAATGACTGCACTGTGCTCCTGCTGGGAAATTTACTACGCCTTTATTCTGTTTAACCAATAATACCTTATGGGCGCTTGAAAATTATATTCACTTAAGGATCAAACAGTCATTTTCATTTGTCCTGACAAAAATGCGTAAGTTGCCGTTGGGTCTACAAAGCCCAGGTTCTGTCAGTGTTTTGCTAGAATGACAATGGCTACCATGGAACTCACTGTCCATCAAACTCCTGGCTTCCTCCTGTCTGGCACTGATGTTTCACTCAGCACACACTCCCCGTCACACAGGAAGCCACTCCTGGCCAAACTCTGCTCTTTCCTCGAGGGCTTATTCTTCCCTTTCCACGAACTTCTTTTCCGCCGTCTGCGCTGACCTCTCTTTCTGTGGACCCCCATGGGAGGTGGGTTAACCAGGCCTCTCTTTCACATCTCCAAAATCCACGCCCCTTCTTTGTAGCTTTTTGGCTCCGCTTATTAAATGTAGAGTTTGTCTGTCACCATGCATCGAAGTATTGGATTTGGCCTCATCGTTTGTTTTGGCCAATGGAATGTAAACAGACAGATGTGTGCTAGTTCTAAGCCTAGGATAGTAGTTCAAAACTGCCAAGCAGAGCCCAGACAAGGCCAGCAAAACCTCGCAGTCAGTGCACAGATACATGAAAAATAAATGCTTACTTCAACGTACAACTGAGATTTGGGTTTGTTTCTTACAGAGCAATACTGACTCATACAACCTCCTATGGTATTTTTTCACGTAGTACAGTGAATGTGGCAGATACACAACTCCACACACGTTTAACACATGACGTTTCCTTCACTTTCCAAAACTCAATCTAACGCACAGGCTCCATTCTACTGAAGTGGGAGAAGTTCAATCTCAGTATGTCCAGCTCTGCACGTCCCCTTTACCCTGTGCCTGTAGCCAAGTTCTGAAAGTTTATAAGGCGAGAAGGCAAAGAGAGGGTAGGGGTCCCTACAGTCCTTAATGTCGTCCATCTAGACAGAAAACTACTGAGATGCCCATCAGTCATTTCCCACCCAGATTGCCCTGGAAATATCCTCACTCACACAGGTCCTTCTGACCTAGAGCCACTCTCTTCCACACCTATCACATGGGGACATTCTGCTGTTCCAACCAGTGCTCAGAGCTGAGCGACTCTGGGCTGTGCCCTTGAAGCCTCTTTGATTCATCAGAGTGGCCACATTCTCTCCAAACTGTCCCTAGAAGAAAGACATTGCTTCCCAATAAGCCTCTCTGGACTTGGCCTTCTTTCCTGGTACTTAGCCCAGAAACCAAGGCTCAGAGCCCATTTCTATAGGGCCAGCTAGTGACTGTCCTCCTCAGATCATCCCAACCTCCCCACCTTCCCAACCTCCCCACCTTCCCAACCTCCCCACCTTCCCAACCTCCCCACCATCCCAACCTCCACACCATCCCCACCTCCCACCTTCCCAACCTCCCCACCTTCCCAACCTCCCCACCATCCCAACCTCCACACCATCCCCACCTCCCCACCTTCCCAAACTCCCCACCGTCCCAACCTCCCCACCGTCCCAACCTCCCCACCGTCCCAACCTCCCCACCGTCCCAACCTCCCCACCTTCCCAACCTCCCCACCTTCCCAAACTCCCCACCTTCCCAACCGCCCCACCATCCCAACCTCCCCACTTTCCCAACCTCCCCACCTTCCCAAAGATGCTCTTCTTGTCTCAGGGCAGGAAAGTCTGTGCTTTGCTTCCTCCCAAATCTGTTGGCTATTTCCCCAAGTCTTTGTTTGTTCCTAAGTCTTGGGACATGGATTTTTGAAATACAAATTCAGGAAGAGACTCCATGTTTCTGAACATTCTGGTGTCACTATTCTCCTTTCAGTCAAGAACCACGCAACAATAATAAGTGCTTGTTGACTTCGAAGCCGTATAATATTTTAGAGAGGGATGAAAGAAGCAGTATGTGTTTATTTGTTAACAGAGCTCATTATTAGGTTCAACAACAATACAGAAAAAAAGAAGCAATTAATTGGTTTAATTAGTGAAATTTCAAGAAAACTAATTTCCCAATGAAGATCACCTAATCTCAAATGAACTCTTTTACTAAGAGTGTGTAGTGCCAGGGTTTTAGCAGAAGTCTCTGTAATACGACTGGTGTTTTGTTTGTTGGTGTGTTTCACTTGTCCATCTCAAAGTCACTCAACGATGACAAGAGACCTTTTTACAGATAAACCTTCAGTTCATGGAGAGGTAAAGACGTCCAGAAAGTGCAGTGATGCAGGGCTGGGAAAACAGCAAATCACCTCTGCATGACCATTTCTGTTCCACTAAACCAAGGTTGTCCTATCAGCCTTGGCTTCACTTTAGTACAATCTTCAAGGAAATTCACAGAAAGAGCATCTTGGAGCTCTCTGTAGAGGGTCTCCCTTGAATATTCCTGCTGAATACTGATTAGCACATACAGGTTAGGGACCTGTGGCTGATGAGAGAATCACCTAAAAAAGATCACAGGGAACACTGGCAGGTGTCCACATGGCGCTAGGAATAGTACCTCTGTTTCCTAGCCAAGTTGAAAAAACTCAAAATTCATAAAGTATTCGGGAAGGTTTTGCATCAACAGAATTAAAAACTCAGCTCTTGGGAGTTCCCATCACGGCTTAGTGGTAATGAACCCAAACAGTATCCATGAGGATATGGGTTCGATCCCTGGTCTTGTTCAGTGGGTTAAGGATCCAGCATTGTGGTAAGCTGTGGTGTAGGTCACAGACGTGGCTCAGGTCCTGTGTTGCTGTGGCTGTGGCAGAGGCGGGCAGCTGCAGCTCCGATTTGATCCCTAGCCTGGGAACTTCCATATGCCATAGGCATGGCCCTAAAAAAGCAAAAAACAAAACAAAACAAAAAACTCAGCCCTAGACTGAGAAGAGCTCTCAGGCCAACTTAAACATCACAAAAGACCCCCAAAGACCAAACTGTCTCCAAGTAACTTAACCGCATTCCATAAAAAAGAATATTAATAAGAATACAAAAATATGCAGCTCTCAAAAAGATAAAAACAATGCAATGTCTCATATGTAACCAAAGATTACCAGACATACAAAAAATGCAGGAAAAACATTACCCGCACTGAGAATAATTCACTGAAACCAACCTAGAACTGATGTTAGAATTAGAAGAAAAAGCCACAAACATGGTTATGTGGAAAATACAAAAAAGAGATATGAGAAGTTTTTGAAAATACCACCCCACACAATTAAAACAAAATCTCCAGGAAAGGAGCCTGTGCACTAACGAAAAACTGACATGACCAAAAGACGCCCAGCTTCGAAGAACTTCTTATCTGCCTTCAGGAAGCCATGGAATACGTACCAGTTACAAAGCATTGAACAAGATTTCTCTAAAGGAGAAAGGAAGACATTTGGACTGGGTGTTCCCCACACAGCACCCTGACACATCCCAAGAATACTTTCCCTACCATGGCAAAACAAAACACAAAACCAAACAAATCACAGGTTCTGGAGAAATGGGTTATGGCTGTAGCCTGTTTCTGGAATATACGTACATTGAGCAATTCCATTACACCTAATTTTTCAGGTTTCAAAACATCCATAAGGCCCATCTCCTCATTTCTTGCCGGAGGGCTCACGCTCATGTCCGCCAGAGTTGGGGGACTCAGATCTGTGTTTCTAGTGGGCACCGAAGAAACACCTGCTGTATTGATTTAAATTGGGTAATACATGGAGAATTCTCTTGTAAACTGAGCTAGTTTCAATTGCTGTCACATACATACGCAAAATGACAGATTTGATGGGTAGTTAGAAGACCCGTACACGATGTGGAGCTCTGAAAACACCGTGGTGGTTGGATTCCGCCCCACGCCAATGGAGTCAGGATGCCGAGAATAGCCTCAGTGTGGGTGTGTTTTTAGAAACACTCCATGTGGTTTCAGCCAGCAGCTAAGGTTGCACAGGCAGTACCAGAGCTAATTTTGGTGCTGCAGGTATGGGTGCTGAATGACAATGACTCGTACTCAATGCTTTGACTACTCAGGCAGAAAACTTCAGTGTTTATAAGTCTTTAACCCGTCTTTAATTCTTGTGTGTGTGTGTGTGTGTTTTGTTTTTTTAATTGAAACATATTTGATATATAACAGTGTGTAAATTTAAGGTGTACATGTTAATTTGATCACCTATATATTGTAATATAATTGTCACTGTAGCAATAATTAGCACCTCTATCAAATCCCATAATTATCTTATGTTTAGTGGTTGGAATAATTAAGATTTAGTCTCTTAGAAAGTTTGATGATTGTAACACAAAACTGTTGTCTATATTCGCTATACTGTGCATTAGATCTCTGGGACTTTTTTACTTCTCTTTCCAAGTTTGTGCCCTTAGGCAACATCTGTTCCATCCCCTACCCAATCTCTGGTAACCATCATTTTACCCTCTGTTTTTACAAGTTTGGCTTTTTTAGTTTCCACATATAAATGATGTCTTACAGATTCTATCTTTGTCTGACTGACCTCTCTTAAGTTTCATCCATATTATTGCACATGGCAGGATGTCCTTTCTCATGGCTGAATAATATTCCACTGATAAAGCTATATATCTCACATCTCCTTTATTCATTCCTCTGTTGATGGATGCTTGGGTTGTTTCCAAATCTTGGCTATTGTGAATACTGCTTCAATAAACATCGGAGTGCATATATCTCTTTGATATCCTGTTTTCATTTCCTTTGGATATATACCTAGAAGTGGCATGGCTGGATCACACGGCAGTTCTATTTTCAATTCTTTGAGGAACCTCCTTGCTGTTTGCTATAGTGACTGAACCAATTTACACCCTCCTGGCAGTGTACAAGGGTTCCCTTTTCTCCACTTTCTCACCAACACTTACTTTTCTCTTGAATTGTTAACTCTTGCTAATGTGTCCCTTTGGCACATGGATCTCTGACCCTGAGCTTGGGAATACAATGGTATCTCTTCCAAATTTAATGACGATTTTCTGTTCACTCAGTTTCCCAGTGGCTGCCAGACTCACAAAGTTGGAAGAGGCAGAGGTAAAATGCAAGCCCTGCCTTGTCTGGCACCAAAGATATGATTATACATATGTTTTTACAGACTTAAAAAGGAATATGATGACGTAATTATCAAAGTTTTATGTGTTATACATTGTATAGCCTGAAGACTGAAGGGAGGTTTCATAAAGGAGACATCTTTGAGGTGAATCCTGAGGATAGAGTCTTGGCGGTGGCGGGGGAAGGGGGGGACTTGGTGGGGTTAGAATGCAGAGTAGAGGGATGGGTCTAGAAAGAGCCGAGATAGATGAGTGATGCAGTTTTCAGTAATGGTGACAAGCATTTGGATTTTCCTGCAGAGGAAAAGTTATGCCTCTGGCTCACATGCAACCACCAAGTCCACGTGCATTAAAGGAATACATGCAAAAAGACAATTCTTTCTGGAGACAATTCTTTATGTACAGAATATGTAGAGTTCCAATCGACAAGGCAACCAATTGCCTATTAGTCGTCATAAACTTGTGAGCATTCTGTCTGTTCTCACTGGTTGCTTGAAGAGTGCGTCTTATCTTCAGTTTCCCACAGTTTCACAAAAAATGTGTTTAGAATCCGGGGCAGTTTTAAACTTTCATTTACCCCAATTAAGATTAATTACAGTTCCTGAATCTGTGAATTGGTGTCTTTCATCAGTTCTGGAAAATTCTATCCATTGTGTAGGTACAGATTGCCCCGCTTCTAACCTCTTTTCTCTGATTTGGAACTCCAAATAGATACATGTTGTGTTACAGCCCATGTTTCATATCAATTTTCCACTCACATTTTTCCATGTCTCTGCCTATCTGGGTTGCATTTTAGATAATGTTTTCAGGTACATTTCAGTAAATGAATTATCTTTTCATCTGTTTGTAATCCAAGGCCAGCAGTTAATAAACCTCGCTGCTGAAGGTTTTAAATTTGACCCTTTCTCCTTTTTCACATTTTAATTGGTTCTTTTCCAAATGCGTTTGGTCATTTTATATTTTCTCACTCTCCCCATATTTGCAATCCTTTCATTTACTTCCATAAACAATCTACACATACTCATTTTTTATTCTGTCCTGGATAATGTTAGTATCCACAATTCCACAGAGTTACTAGATTATCTCTCTGTTGTTTTGCTGATCTTGTTCACGGTGCCTGTTGACCCTGTGAGTTTGCAGTTTTTTGAACGAGCTCCTATTTACTCAGAACTTCATCTGTGGCGATTCGTTGTGCTCTGTGTCGAAGGTGAGATGATTTCCTTTTCTTCTGCAGGTTTTCAGATCATTACCAACCAGGACGACATTAAATTACACTTGAGGTTTTATAGACGAGGTATTCATGTAAATTCAGCCTGCCATGCTGAATTCTCAAGTTATCAATTTCAGAACAGATTTCCCCTTTCTCAAATCTGCCTCCAGCTTTGAGGGGGCAGTGGCCTTGCAGCCCCTGAGGCTGGATTTGCTTCCATGTCCCCTTACACTGGGTGCAACCCTTTAGGGGCACAAGTTAAGTGGAAGGAACTCTTGGTCGACTTAGCACCTTGGACAGATCCTGAGCTTTGCTTTCTCTTCCTGGACCCAGAGGCTCTAAATGAAGCTCCCAAAGTGCTTGGTTGGCAGATGCCCTCCGGGTAGAACCAGCTTCCTTGCTCTTATCACCTCTCTGGGTTCCCAGTAATAATCAGTTGCTAGCCTCCAAGTATAATTTACTTTCTTGACGGCACATCATGCATTTTAAAGGTTTGTTTTTTTTTTTTTTTTTTAATCCACATTTTGGGTTGGTTTCAGTGGAGTCTGTCATATCTAGCCCACCATTCTGCCAGAAGGCATTCTTTGTAATAGCTGCATAAAATTCCGCATTATAAATGTCCCACTTTTTAATCATTGATGGATGGAGAGTCAGTTTGTTTCTGGATGGTTTTGTTTGTTTTTGATGCAAAGAGTCCTTGCGCATGCATTTTTATGAGTGTGCTCTCATTTCTGAAAGACTGATTCAAAATATCGGAATGCTTATGTCCACAGGAGAGTTGTCTGTGGACACACAGATTCACACACATACCTGCAATATCTCGTAATGTGCACATGAACTTCTTTTGTCCCCACTTTTTATTTTGAAAAATAGTTGCAAGACTAGTACAATGAATGGTGGGTGTGCACACACAAACACACACACAGACATTGACCCATATACTTACAGTGCATACTGGTTACCTATCCACTCGAATCCTAGAGCCATCAGGACACTCCATAACTAAACACATGAACGCGTATTTTTAAAACAACAATTATGTAACTATGCCATTATTATCATACACAAGAAATGCCATGTTAATATAATTTTATTATCTAAAATGCTATCCATATTCAAATTTCTCCAATTGTCCCAATAACATCTTTTACAGATGTTTTATTTTTTAATCCAGAAGAAAATCCAGGATCAATTAAGGATCACAAATTGCCTTTAGTTGCAAAATTCCCTTAATCCCCATTTAATCTGGAACAGTTCCCTTGGCTTTATTTTTATTTTTGTCTTTCACGGCATTGATCTTTTTGATGAGTCCAGAGTAGCTATTTTATAGACCATCCCTCAAACGTATTTACCTCCTCGCCTCCTCGTGATTCGATTCAGATCACCATTTGTGGTCAGAACATCTGGTGGAAGTGTTCCCTTCACTGTGATTGCATCGGAGGACACACCCAGTCCTTGCTGGCCATTCTTCACCGCGTTGAGCTTGAGCATTTAGTTAAGGTGGGGTCTGCTGGTTTCTCGCCTATTAAATCGTCTTTGCCCATAGTAATTAATAAGCAATTTATGATACCAGACTTCAGTAGTGTGGAAACCCTCTTCGCCAACACTCTCTCGCCCGATGATGTTAGCGTCCGTGGAGAATTCTTGCCTCAATTGGTAATTACTATGGTGGCTGTCAAGTGGTGATTTTCTATTTCTTTTATTCCTCTACATTTAGTAATTGATGTTTCTCTGCAAAGAAGGCTTTCCTGTGTACCCCAGCTTTTAAGGTGTTCGTTCATTTGTGCAAGCATGGATTCTTGGCTTTTATCTTATTTGACGTGTTACAACCCACTTCCTAGACATGGCCAGTGGGAAACCCCTCAAGCAGGTCATGTGCTCTTTGCTGTCCCCAACAATTTTTGAGCATTTCCTTAATCTGGGCACAAAAGGATATTCCTGTTTTATCGTGTTCTTTCCAGCCACAGCTTCCCGATCCCTGGGGTCCCACCGGGCCCGGCTCCTTCTGGAGGGGTTCTATTTAGAAGCCAAGGTCTCGCCCTTTGTTTCTTTCTTTTTTTTTTTTTTTTGTCTTTTTGTTGTTGTTGTTGTTGTTGTTGTTGTTGTTGTTGGTACTTCTTGGGCCGCTCCCGAGGCATATGGAGGTTCCCAGGCTAGGGGTTGAATCGGAGCTGTAGCCACCGGCCTACACCAGAGCCACAGCAACGCGGGATCCGAGCCGCGTCTGCAACCTACACCACAGCTCACGGCAACGCCGGATCGTTAACCCACTGAGCAAGGGCAGAGATCGAACCCACAACCTCATGGTTCCTAGTCGGATTCCTTAACCACTGCGCCACGACGGGAACTCCGCCCTTTGTTTCTGACACTCTCTCCGCTTGACTTTTACAGCCGCCCTCTCCCCAGCCCCCTGCGGCTCTGTGCTTGTTTTCCAGGCTTGCCTTGCATTATCTCTCTGCTGTTGGTCCTTCCCATGATGCCGACGTGATGCTCTCCCAGTCTCTCCTGGTCAACCTCGTGTGCTCCCAAGGTGTTACTAATGATTTACACATTGTCCATTCCCAAGTCACCACCTCCCATTCCAGCCCACATCCTGAGCTCTAGTCCAGATTTACAACCGTATACTCAACCACCGCCCCAAGCGCCCTGCAGACATTTCAAACTCACTCCCTTCACTTTCAGTTAAAGGCATCACCGCCCACCCAGGCTCCCAGACTTAAACATGTCACCTTCTCTCTCTGTTGCCCGATTTCTCTATTTAGTAACCGGATTCGGCCAGATCTACCCCAGAAACGTCCTGCGCGCTATGTTTTCCTCTCCAGCCTCAACTACTCTCTAAATATCACCTCTGACTTGGATGACTCTTTCGTTTTGCAGTTCTTGGGGCTCGTCTGCCTTCTTATGCCAGAGTTACCTCCTCTGAAGGAAGTGAGCTGGCAGGTGTGGCGTACCCTCCTCGGCCACCCGCCTCCTCCTTCTTAGAAAAGACCCTAATGCTGACCAGCACACCAGACACCTACCATCCGGCTATGTTCTCTCTTGTGAGACGCGAGCAGAGGGATGTGGGCTTGATGCAGGCACCCCTTTCTCCCTCTCTTCTTTCTTCCAGCCCACGGCTCAGGAGGCCGCCGCCCCAGGCATCTCAGACCGTCAGCTGGTCTGAAGACGTGACTACCGTGTGCCGAGGTGATGGGCAGAGAGATGGAACCTGAACCCCAGACGACACTAGGGAACTATTTCCTACCATATCCTGCTTGTCTTCCTCCAGGCTTCTACCTGCACGACAACAATTTGATCCTTCAGAAGCCCCTGCTTTTGGGTGGGAGGAGAGTATTTCTCTTGTGAGCAGCAGACACCACAGGGCCCAGGGGTGGGGCACTCCACCTTCGGAATTAGCCACCGCTGCCCTTAGAATTAGTGAAGTTCATCAAGTGACACAATTGGTGCTCCTTTCCCCTGGTCCTCAGTGGCCACTTTCTATCCTCGCCTCAACACTTGCACCAACTGCTACCTCAAAGGAAGAGCGGCTTCTGGGTGCTGGTCATGGTGGGCATCTGGGCAGGGGCTCGTTTAAGAACGTCATACCTAAAATTCTCTACAGTTTGGTGTCTACCTTTCTGCCTATCGACACAGATACGGAGGCAGAGGGGGCGGCAGTGGTGGATGCAGGTGCCGATTAGAGGGGGAGTAGCTGTGGGCACAGAAGAGAAGGGGGGTAGCTGTGGGCACAGAAGCACAAGTACATGGAGATGTGGACGAGATGTGGACATGGGTGTAGGAGTAGGTGTACCTGCGGAAGGAGAGGCAGAGGCAGCTGCAGGGGTAGATGCGGAAGGAGATGTACATGCAGACGCAGATGCAGGTGCAGAGCTGGAGGGAGAGGAAGGCGCGGTCACCGTCACCTTGGGGAGGCTTCGTCCTCAGCCACCTCTGGCAGGATCAGCACTTTGTTCATCTCCCTGACCTTCGACCCCTGCCTCACCTGTCCATCACAGGTCTCCCAGGGACCTGTCACACCAGGACACACACAGAACTCCCAGCAAATGTTCAGACACACACATGTGAATTGAAATTCTTTATGCACAGTGTGTATTTGGGGCCTTTAAGGAATGACTTCCACATGCCTAATTCCAAATGCATGAAATCACGCTTCCTCTATTTAGTCTAAGTCAATTTTCTTTACATCGCACAAAAATACCTCCTGGATTGGGGAATTGGGATTTTGAAAACAAACTCTTCTCCCTCCCTCTGTTCCTGCCACGACCGAACACAGCGAACCTACATCCCCTGAACCTTTCCTTTTGGGAAATGCCTCACCCTCTGGGCCTGCCTTCTGGGGAGGCCGCAGGCTCCGTCTCCGAGCGGCTGCGCTGGGGATTCCCTGAGCCGCGCCGACCAGCGGCACAGATGGCTTCCAGGTGCAGAGAGCACCGCCCTCCCGGACGCTTGGAAAAGAAGAGAGTCAAAGCCGCGACGTGCAAAGCAGGGAAATGTGTGGAGTTTATGGAATGATCGCAGCAAGGCTGGCAGGGCGGAAAAAAATATTCGAACTAGTGTAATTTCAATGTCAACATAAACACATATTTTTAATATCTGTATGGCCCACACCCAACAAACAATTTCTTTGGTATCCGGGTGTCCCAAATATTGCAGGGAGCTTACCCTGGAAAATCACTCACTGTTTCTCTGAAATTTAAGTTTGAGTGCTTTGCATTTGCGGGGTAGCCCGAGACCGTGGTGCACTTGCATGAGCTGAACTCGCCAGCGACAAAATGCTACCCTGGACGAGGATGTCTACGCGCTCCCCACAGAAGCCCACTGGGGTGGGCAGGGCAAAGGCCACTGGCTGCCTTCAAATGAAGACATGTCACAAAAATCACAGTACCATCAGGTGGCAAAACTTTTACCAAACTGGGACCTTTTGGCTTTTATTTTACCCATCTCCACAGCGTCGCTGGTGGGATGGGTGACCCTTCCCACAGAAGGAGGTGACTCGAGCCTGCTTTCCACTTAATCATCAGTGTACCACTTTTCCCTCAGGAAGGACCCCAGCTGCATCCTGAGTCCGTGTGTTCAGGTGGGACTGATCCCAGCCCCAGGCGTGGAGTGTCTGCAGAACCCATCCTCCGGCCGCAGTCGTCAGCCCACTAGTCACACCTGAGACCCACCAACGAGACACGATCATAGCACTCTGGCTGGAAACTACCGAGGAAGTGGACTCTCTTTGGGTGGGAGTGGGGGTTTCGGGGGTTCGCACTGGGGAAGCTATCACAGAGGAAAGAAAAAGACAGGGAGTGCACCCTGTCAAGGGAATATGATGATCTGGATCCAGCCATGCCTGAAGCCTAACAGCCCTGGCATTCTTTTGCACACGAGTCCATGCATTTTCTTTTTTTGCTCAACCCAGATTTACATGGATCTCTGCAGTTGCCAACAAAAAGGTCCTGAACACCTACTTCCACATTTAAATGTCAATCTGTTGAAATCTGTCCTGGCCAGAAACTGGACAATCATTTATTAAGCACTTTGCTATGTTCCAGGCACTGCGATGAGCAGAGAGACCAGCAGGAGCAAAGTAAGCAGCCCTCTGCCCTCTCGAGGCTGATTTTAATGTTTATTTCAAAGTTCTCAACATGCCGCGGCCACGCTGTGCTGCTCAGTCGAGAGAACGTCCACAAGGGTCTTCTGGTCCAGCTGGGCTCCTGCCAAGTGTCCGAATCCCAGAGCCGCTGCTTCAGGTGGAATCAGTGCTCTCCTCACCTGGGAGCAGAGGACGGCCAGCAGCTCGGGCGGAAGACCCCATGGCGCGTCCCCTGGGCTCCGGTTCAGGCAGATGCCACCTTCCAGCATCACCACGGATCTGCCCATTCTCCAACTGCCAGTTGAGGAATAACCCACCTTGTTAAAATGCATAAGATCACAGAAGGCCACGCGTCCTGCCTGTTCCTGAGATTTACATTCTGAGTGTGAAAGTCAATAAAAACTAATTAGATGTTTACCTCATTTCCTTGGTAATGACCCTTCCACACTGCTGACTGTCAAGCTGAATCTATGTACAGGCAGCGCCTCCGCCGGGGTCAAGGCTAATTTCTGCACGCGCAAAGCAACATCACTGCAGTTATCTACACCAGGGCTGGGGATGGTCGGGACACAGGCTGGTAAGCTCATTTCCATAGGCGGAGGCGCTGGAGCCAAGACCGGAGTGCGTGGAGCAGGGAATTAGGTATGCAACAGCCATTAACAATAATGAGATGTGCACCTAATTCCCCAGCATCATTTTGAAATGTGTTTTATTAAATAATGCTGTAATGTTATGTTAAGTAATGCAATGTTAAGTAACACTGACTTCAGCCTCATTAAATAATCTCCTTAACTATCATACTGGAAAACTAGTATCATTAACAAAAGGCGATTTGTCGTCGGCCATGACGTCATTGTTGCAGAAGGTTCCGGCTAAGGAATTACTTCCTAAAGGTACCAGGTACGTAAGGCCACCAGGGGGTACAAAGGAGCCAGTGGGCAGGTCTGCAGAGCAGCCTAGAAGCGCGAGAACCCATGGCCTACCCTGACCACGAGCTGAGACAGGGAAGAACGCCCCACCAGCCCCTCTGCTTTGCCCCTTCGCTCCTGGCTTAAGGGCCGGCACACGGGAAGGCGTTGCCGCGACGGGCTGTGGGGGAAAGGAGGAAACGCGAGCCAAGAGGCCTGCCTGTCAACCTTCCTCCTGCTGGTGAGAAACCAGAAAAACACTGAGTGGAGCACATCTCAACACACCCACCTTCCCCGTGTCAGGACGGTCGGTCTTACGCGTACAGCTGCGACGCTGTGAAGTGGTCACTGAGGGTTTTGCTGCCTTTGCTGTCTTCTCCTCAGCAGCAGTCGGCAGAATGATGCCCCCTCCCAAGAGTCCCTGTCCCAGTCCCCCAAAGGCCTGAATGCGCTGGGATGCCTGGCAGAGGAAGTGACGGTTGCCAATGGAATCCGGATGCGCATCAGGCGCCCTTAAGACCGGAGGAGCTGGACCTTCTGAGGGGCCCCACGGAATCACAATGGTCCTTAGAAGCGGGAGGAGGCAGGAGAGGAGGGAGGGCGGTCGGAGCCGGAGAAAGACGCGCTCAGGCCGAGAGAAGCCGGCTCTAAGCCAGACTATGGGAGGGCTCGCCCTGCAGCGCCGGTTTTGAAGGTGGAGGAAGAGCCGCAGCCAAGAAATGCAGGCAGCTCCTGGAAGCCGGGAAAGGCACAAAGACAGATCCTCACTGCAGGCCGCTGACAGAAAGGCAGCCCTTCCACTAACCAGGGCTCAGCCCAGTAAGACCCGCGTCCGACTTCTGACCCACAGAACCACAGGATGATAACAGGCTCCAGGCTGCCAGGCTGCAGGGAGGTGCTATGGCAGCGGAGTAACCAAACGCGCCCACCACTTGGAAGCGCCTCCTGTACTCGCCAGGTGCGGCTGGAGTTAACACGCCACCGGGGATGCCCGCCACCCCATGCCAGCTCCCTCGGCCGCCTCCTGACGGTGACATTTCAGTATCAGAGCAGAGATTCAGAGAGAGATGGGCTGAGAGACAAAGGGCGTGTGCCCATCAGAGCACAGGGGCGAGGAGGCGAGGCCAGCCCTCCAGGGGCTGAGCCTTCCCCGGGGCCCTCCCCTCGGTCCAGCCCCCTTGATTGCGAGGGACGATTTACTGGCCTTTGGAGCCAAGGAGATGAATGCTCAGCTGGTTCAGTACTCGTTCAGAGCTCTTCCCAGCCAGAATCGCAAAGCCAGATTTGAACCTCCTTGAGTTTGGGCTCCTAAAGCCCGATCCTGCCCACTGTCCCGCAGTCCTGGAGCTCCGGCGATTCTCTATGGGCTTCCGTCAGCTTGAGGTAACCTCGGGATCGGTCTTCCGTATAGGAGGTGTCAGCTCTCGACAGTGGCTTACTTCCTGCACGGTCTCTGTTCAGGGATCCTACAGAAGGGGTCTTGACTTTACATCAGATTCTCTGGAACAGAAGAATAAACAGGAGGCCCTTAGCCCTCCACCAGGCTCACGGGTGTACCCATGGCCAATGACAGAATGCGGCAAGGGGCTCACCTCCGTTCCCAACCCACCGTTAATATGCAAACGGAAGTGCAATCCACTAACTGCCAGTGGCCTGTGGACATCAGCTCACTGGGGGTCTTTGGCGGGGTCTTGCACACATGCGTGTGTGCGCTCCAGAATAAAAACCAGCAGTAGCACTTACGTGCAAGAGATCCTCCCTGCATTGGCAACTGCCCATATTACAGGCGTGGAAGATAAGTGAAAAGAAAGGAGTTCCCATCGTGGCTCAGTGGAAACGAACCCGACTAGTATCCATGAGGATGTGGGTTCCATCCCCGGCCTCGATCACTGAGTTAAGGATCTGGTGGTGCTGTGAGCTGCGGTGTAGGCCAGCAGCTGTGGCTCCAATTTGACCCCTAGTCTGGGAACTTCCATATGCTGTGGGTACAGCCCTAAAAAGGCAAAAAAGAAAAAAGCAGATGCAGTAAAAGGGGCCTGATAGGGAGGGCTGGCTCTTACTGTCCGATGCAATGTTTGATGCTGGCATGTTCTCTCTGCCCCGTCCAACATGGTGGCCCCTAGTGCCAAGTGGCCGGTGGGACTGAGGAGCCTGAAAGTTAGGGTCTTGTCGGTCCCTTTAAATGCCACTGCTGGCTGGTGGCTCTTTAACCAGATGGCACAGAATTGAAGAAATGCGTGAACCTAGAATGTGTCCGTGGCACTGCGGTGGCCCCTGGCCTTGAAATGGCCAGCCTCGTGATCAGGCTCGTCCCGACCCCCCAGGACCTGGAGGTACAATCCTCCCTCCCGTGCAAAGCTGTGCATCCTCACCCACCCTCCTGCCACGTTTGTAAAGACCTTTAGGTGGCATGTCTCGTATCTACTTCATTGGCTTCTGCGCCTGTCAATTTACATGACACATTATACTGTAACTGAAACACACGCCCGGGGTGGCCCCTCGGGGTGCCTTTTCATTGCACACGTGGAATTAATATAAGGACGAATTACAGCCATCTATTAGAAACACCCCTGGTTTTTTTTTAATTACTCAATGAATTTATTACATTTGTAGTTGTACAATGATCATCACAATCCAATTTTATAGGATTTCCATCCCACACACCCAGTGCATCCCCCCACCCCCCGAGCTGTCTCCTTTGCAAACCATAAGTTTTTCAAAGTCTGTGAGTCAGCATCTATTCTGCAAAGAAGTTCATTCTGTCCTTTTTTCAGATTCCACATGTCAGTGAAAGCATTTGATGTTGGTGTCTCATTGTACGTTTGACTTCACTTAGCAAGTTAATCTCTAGGTCTGTCCATGTTGCTAAAAATGCTGGTATTTCACTCCTTTTAATGGCTGAGTAATATTCCATTGTGTGTATGTACCACATCTTCTTGATGCACTCCTCTGTCGATGGACATTTAGGTTGTTTCCACGTCTTGGCCATTGCAAACAGTGTTGCAATGAACATCAGAGTACATGCGTCTTTGCGAGTCATGGTTTTCTCTGGGTAGACGCCCAGGAGTGGGATTGCTGGATCAAATGGTCGTTCTATGTTTAGTTTTCCGGTTGGCCAAAATTAGCCACGCTCCAACTCAGTGGGAGGATAGTGTCTTTTCTCCTTGAGCACCCGTGTTTAGTCCACACACTTGCTAGGGAGTTATTTTATTGATCACTGGGGATCGGAGGTCCTGCTGCAATGTGGTCTCTCAAAGCCCTCTTAAATATTTGTTCAGCGAAGGCTGCGGCTGCTCTTAAGGGCAGCGGGTAAACACTGCAGGCCAGTCCCACGCTCTCCCCCGCACTCAGACGATGATCTGGGGCCTCCCTCCAAATTCCGGCAAGAGTAAGTCAACACTCGTCACTCCTAAGGAAAGACAAGGGCACGAAAACCAGCCAGGGTCCTGCCCGGCCTCACAGCCAGGTTAATACGGGTTCCCAACACGTGCTCCTGGGCACGCCGCTGTCATGTGCAGGCCTCTCTCTTTACACGTCAAGAGACTGGTGCCAACCACATTAAGGGGGAGAAAAGGAGTTGATTTGGGGAGCAGCAGCAGCCTCAACCCTGGCTATAGGTTAAAATCACCCGGAAGCTTTTATTAAGTTTCAACAGCCAGATCACACAAGCCAGTTAAATAATCCTCCGGGTGGGGGTGGGGCTGCGCGAATCACTGCTTGGAAACAGTCTCCCCAGGGGACTTCAACACGCAGCAGGGTTGGACACCACTGGCCAGGTTGGGGGGGGGGGGGTGCGCTGGGTCTCCTTCCCGCCAGGTCTCCACACCACGGGGTCAAGGGAGGGCCCCCAGAGGAAGCTGGAGTAAGGCCAGGGGGGACACGGGGCCCCCAAATGATGCCGACAGCCGTCATCTCTGTTATCAAGAGGGGGAAAAACAATTTGTATTCGTTAGAAGCCTGTGGGTTAAAAAAAATTATATAACCTCTTTGAAGGCAAGAAGAGGATACACCACACTCAAACTGTTTTTAAGAACCACGAAGCCCTCTCCTCATGCTTTGTAAATGTCCTGTTTTAATCATTCTAAGTAAGGCAGTGCAGTGCCACGACATGCCACGTCCCTCTCTCTAGTTCCAGCACGGGTCCGTGTGATTGTCATCTGTAGGCTGTGTGGGGTGGACCAAGACTTCGAAAGACACCAGGAGGCCAGCAGAGTGGCCCTCGGGGGAGTAGAATGCATCTCAAAGCCTCTGTCTGTTCCCAGGACAGAAGCCGGGACAAGGGCCGCCCCTGCCCAGGGTCCTGTGTCTCCTGGAGTTCGTGGACAATCCCACTTAACTTTAGAAGTTACAGCCCCATCTTTGGGCACGACCAAGGTCAGGGCAGGATGTGAGTGGCTATGCCCACTGAAGGTTCGTGGGGGGTGTGAGGCTGGCTGCGCTGGGGTCAGTTCCACGCACATACACACCTGCTGTCTGTGGACACAGGACGGTCCCCCGGACTCGGCGTCTCACCGGGGAGATGGGGACACTTCCCACGCCACAGGCTGGCTGGGCAAGTTAATTACAATCAGCTCGTAAGGCCCAGGAGCTGAGCGTGTGTGTCCATTTCGATCACAACACACCCTTCATCCTAAGCGAGGGTCGGCGGTTAGGTGCTAAGTAAACACAGGAAAGCGGTAAAGCCAAACGCCTTCCGTTACCACAAGCACTTGCTCCTTTCCTGCAGGACTTTCAGCTATTAAAGCAAAACAATGCATTAACGCGGGTATGTGTCTGTGTGGGTCTGGGTATCTACATGAGTGTCTGCGTGTGTCTGTACATGTGTGTATCTGCCTTTGGGTTCTGCTGCGTGTCTGTGTCTGTTTTGTCTGTATGTCTGTGTATTTGCATCTGTGTGTCTGCGTGTAGGGGAGGAGGACTCCTCACTGTGTGTGTTTATGTGTGCGTGTGTGTGTGTGTGTGTATGTGTGTGTGTGTAAGAGAGAGGAGTGCCATCCGGGGCTTGCTCCTTGCATACCCCTCTCTGCAGGGTTCGTCTTTCCTGAAACCCTGCCACCTTCAATTCCCAGAAGCCCTGTACTCCTCGAGGGGAATCCAGCATTCTCGCAGCCGGGGGAGTGCCGCTGAGAGCAATCTCTGCTAAAAGAGGGGGTGCTGAAGGCTGCCCAGGCTCCCTGCTCGTAAGAATCCCCTGGGCTTCTTACACGTCCAGGGATAGGCATCTTTAACAAACGCTTCCGACTTAGGGGAGCCCGGGCCAGGCCGCCTGCAATCGGAGTCCTGCCGACCTGCCCCCTGCCCGCCGCGTCTGCCCTCTTCTCTCCACATTCCATCTCCACCCTCCCAGGCAAACAGCGGGTCTCGGCTGAAGAAGGGGCTGTTTTCCCATCACCATCGACTCCTCGGCCCACCACGCACAGGCTCGTGATGTTTGCTGCTGAGAACACACTCAGGATCCATGCGTCAATTTCGGTTTCCGACTCTACCTCACGCACACTTCGAGCAAATTAAATCAGATCGAGCAGGGACTGCCTTAAAGGGAGTTACGACTTGGACTAAATTCCTGCTTGAAGTGGCCACAGTGACCAGGCCTGCCCTGCTTGACCCATCACCTGGGTCAGGTAAGCGAGCGAGTCCAAGGCCCCCAGTGTCTCCCTCGGATCTGGAACTGGCGTGAGGTCCGCCCGCGCACGGTGGAGCTCTAGGCTTCCATTTACAGCGGAGGTCAGCTGCGTCCCAAGGGGCAGAGGGTGAGCCGCTCTGAGCCGTGCTTGAGGTTGGGATGCTGTCCATTCTGAATGTGGGAATGGACGCCTTGGTTGGGGAGCATTTAACATGGAAGCAACACCTCTTATGGTTAAAAACTGGAAAACTCTCAAAAGCCAAAGGGATGGGGCAGAGAGGCAGATTATAAGAAGGAAAATGGAAGTGACCCTGTCATGGGAAGTGATGGTTTAAACTCATGCAGCTGACCCCCGGCAGCTGTGGGCTCTATTGGTTGCCAATATCCCCCCCAAATATGCCCACATCCTAATGCCCCAAACCTCGGGATGTGGCACCCTGCGTGGCAAAAGGGACATTGCAGCTGTGACGAAGGTTGTGAGCCTCGAGATGGGAGATGATGGGTCTTCTGGGTGAACCGGTGTCATCATCACATGAGTCCCTGGGAGCAGAGAGCCGTCCCCAGCTGTGGTCAGAGAGAGAGGGACACAGCGAGGGAAGGGTGTCCGGGAGAGGGTGTCGACCACTTGACCCACTGCTGCGGGGTTTGAAAAGGAGGAAGGCCCTGGAGCTAAGGAAGGCAGGAGGACCCTAGAAGCCAAAAAGGCAAAGAAACGGGTTCTCCCCAGGAGCCTCCAGGACACAGCCGTGTGGACACCTCCATCTCAGCGCCAGAGGACCTGTTTCAGACTCTGACCTCCAGGCTGTGAGATGACACATATACACTCTGTGTGGTCCTTTGTGACAGCGGCCACGGGACACTCACACGGTGCTGAAGTCTGGCTGCCCTGAACTGCCCACATTTGCCCCAGGAAGTGGAGGCAGAGGGCTGCCCACCCCACGGGACGCTTTCAAGGGTTCAGAGAGGTACTGCAGGAGGCGTCCTTGCCCCAGGCCAGTAGGCCATGTGTGTTTCGCCAATTTCAAAAGGACGTCAAGCAGCGTTAAAGCGGTGGAGACGGAGGGGCAGGCGCCACAGACGCAGCGTGTACAATTCCCGATGCCATCCAGGCCGTAGACGCCGACCCTGCAGAGGGCGCGCTGATGGCGGAGTTCTTTTCCAGCGGGTACAGAACAGCCACTTCGTCACCGCCTTGCGAGTGGAGCTGATCGGATTTCCCCGTCTCTGCCCTGGCAGCCCCTTGCTCAGGACGCACTGCACCGAGGCCCTGGCGCTCCACCCTGGGGGACGCTGGGGAGACTCGGGCCCCACTCGTTTCCGCGCGGTGCCCAGCAGGGCTTCAGCCTACGGAACCGACGTGACATGCAGAGGAGCCATGTGAGCAAAGAGCCTCGGGTCCTCATCGAGGTCCGCCCTTCGAAGCCCCTTGATAATACCAGGGGGAAGGAGGTCTCATTCCCAGGGGCCTGAGCTTCTTGAAACGTGAACGCTTCCACCTTCTTACTTTCTGGAGAGAAAACCAAAGGCCTCGTTTTCCTGCCGCGCAGTGTCCGCACCGTATCTGCCCGCCATGCTTTTTGCAAGTAAATCCTGGCCTCTTTTCAATTTCTGGGCACCCGCCCTGGGTCCATCTCACGGAGGCTTCACCTCCCCTGGAGACCTCCTGCCGCTCCCCGCCTGGGCAGATTATATGCCCAAACCTCTAACCCCCGGCAGCCCGGCCGCCCCTCCAATCCCAGCAGAGCTGCAGACAGCGCCACTTAGTGGCTGAGGGCCCCAGGCACACCCTGCTGCGGGTCTGGCGAGGTTCACTGACTGAGGGGGGAAAGGTTTTTTTTTAAAGTCTCCTTTTCATTTTGTCCCCTGAGCTCTCTGCAGATGCAAGAGCAAAGTGGGGATGCACAGACAGCAGCAAACCGCGAATGAGAGAGAATTCAAGCGTGCACACGTGTGTGTGGTGACGGGCTGGCAGAACCAGATGAAATGATGAGAGGGTCTGTCGGTCCCACCTGATGTCTGTGTGCGGGAACTGACGACAGAGCCCAAGTTCTCCGTGTGTGAGCAGCCATCCACCCATCCACCCATCAGCCACTGATCGACCTCGTCCCCGTCTCGACGCACTCACACACTCCAGGGAACTACGTTACTGAAGAAAAGGTAATGAGAAAACCTTAGGTTCTCCTGAACCTACAGATAGATGAAGCACTGGATGTGGCTCCTGGGACATCGGCTGCATTCAGAGCCTGGGGGCAGGTCTTTTCCATTCAAGGCGTGTGGTGTGAGCCTGGATGTTCAAGGAGAAACGGAGACCCTGAAGCCATACTTTGGGGTGGGGGCAGGGAATGTCCCTCTGCCTTGGGGACAGGGGCTCACCTGTGTCCCCTGAGCCCGTCCAGAGCCAGCTGTCCTTGAGTAAGTTGCTCGGATCCACCTGGAAGGGGACGGCTGTGAGCCTCTGGCTGACAGTGGCCAGCACCCTTCTAAGGGGGGGCAGGACCATCTCTCCAGCATTTGATTCGAGCGTCATTCTGGCTTCGCTTTGCTTAAGGCAAGGTCTCGCTGTCTCCTGAAATGCTGGCCCCGCTCTCTCTCTGGCTCCCATCTGCTTCCTTCTTAGCCCCCCTTGCCCCACCGTCCAAAGACGACTGGTCCGCCCAATTCTATCCTGTCCAAGGGTCTCCGAATGCTCCTGAAAGGCACATCTTTCCCAATTAAAGGCTGCCCACTGCAGGGTCTGACGGAGATCAGCGTCCAGGAGGGGCCCAAAGGCCCCGCCAGGTCTGCAGCCGCAGCGCCACTGCCTGACAGCGTGCCCTGCCTTGGAACCATGAAGCTACCAGCTACGTGACATCCCTTTCCCACTCCGACTTTATTTCAATCATTACGAAGCTTTCTGGCCTCTGACAAATAAATGGGAGGCCCTCCCACGTGCCCCCCAGAACCCGGAGAGGCGACGGTACCCAGGCTGGGCCTCGCCCTCCCGCGAGGTTTCTGTTCTTCCTAATCTGCCTTTGCCCAGAGGGATGGGGACGCGAGAGGCTGGCGGATGTGTGACTCGCTTTCCTCCCCCGTCAATCTCGGTGAGGTTTTACATGATTGGAGATGAGTTTGGGGTGAATTATTCAGGTTTCATATTTTGATGAGTGGGGAGAAAAATGCCTGGAGAGAACGGAGAACTGCTTTTGCGGGTTTCAGGAAAACAAAGCTCACTTCTGCCAATCACCACTTCTACTTCCTGCAAAGAATCATCTGCAAACTTGGGCTTGGCGAGCAAAGATCCCTGGGTAGGTGGGCGCCCCGGCTGCCCCGAGCCCATGGGGAAAGACGCGCTCCTCTCTCTCAGTGTCATTTGCCTCCTCTTCCCTAAGTGGCAGTAGTAGCAATGATATCCCTGCCCTCAGCCAGGGGGCAAGTATTTACAACACGTGCAGGGACGAATCCGCGCCCTGCCCAGGACTGGGCAGATGATGTGCCATCCTCCCAGCTGTGGCCATGAGCCTCCTCCACCACCGTCGGGGAAACAGGGCTGTGACCATGAGCGAGACTGGAGGGCTTCGCGGACCTCAGGGTGCTCGTGTGCAGCCGCGGACCAGCGCCGGAGCTCCTGGTGAGTGCCTGCTAAAAACAGCACTCTCTGGTATTTCCGCATGACAGCTGGGGGCTGGCAACCTGCCTACTGTCCCTTCTGGGAAATGGGGGATGTGCCCACGGACGCCATGCCTCAGTTTCCCCATCTGTAAATGAGGGGTAACCTCCTTTCGTGACAGCCTGCTTGGCAAGAAAACTAGACCCCAAGGACCCTCAAAAGCACCGTTATGGAGGGACGCGATTTTGTGCGACACCCTCCCCCTTCTTTCGGGATTCACTGGTTCGCCAATCACCGACCGGCACGAGAAAGCTGCCTCTCCTCCTCGCCAAGCCACCCCCAGGGCTTCTGGGTCACTTGGCGATGCACCGCAACTGGTTAGAAACCTCCCTCTCTTGAAAGCTGATCCCTGGTCGCCAAGCCTAGCCGGCTTCAGTGAAGTGTTATAACTACACCTCCTCCACCTCATATTATTAATTTCATTTATAGCAGAACCAATAACTCATACATTCAAGGCAGTTTGTCATGCATACCTGTAAATAGATTGGAAGTCCACTGAAGCATGCTGGGTAAACACGAATCCCACGTCTGCTCGTCTCCTGGCCCCTCGCCAAGTCCTTTAGAGCCAGGCGATATTTTTTATAATGCACATGAATCTATGCCACCCCAGCCCCCGCCGCCATCACCCCTGAAATTCCACTTAGTCTCAGCACTACTGCTCAAACCCGGCTCTGTTGGAGCCATGCCCTGTGAAGGTGAAATGTCGTGGCCGTCCTTTTCGTATTGATTTAGAAGTGACAGCTCCGTGCCTGCCTGCCCTGGTGGTCTCTGCTCAGTGACCTGAGCTGAGAGCACGCCGTTCCCTATGAGGGGAGCAGACACAGGCAGGGTAGGTACCCGGGCAGAGGCGCGGGGGCAGCAGGAGCTGCAGAGCTCAGGAGGCAGGGGTGCACCCCCACGCTGCCCCCATGTGACCTGGAGTCACAAGAAGGGTCCTCAGTGCAGCAGTCTGAATAATTAAAGTGGTTCTGGCCAGAGACGCAAGCTGCCTGCTTTGAGCAAGTCTTCCACTTTTTTTTTTTTTTTTTTTTTGCTTTTAGGGCTGCATCCAAAAAAAGCAAAATGAGCATATATATTTGACACATACACAGACATTCTTACAGCAGCCGCACTTCCTGAAATGTATCCCACAGGTATGCCGGCACATACACTCAGAGCTGACAGCTTCACGGTAGGGGCTGTCCCAGGCTGTGAGAGACAGACCCCAGGCCCAGGCCCAAGAGCTGAGGCTCGGGGTTACTGTTCTGCGGGGACCCGTGGCTCCAGCCTTCCCGGCACCCGGCTCCCCCTCTGCTGGTGACAGACGCTCAGGGTCACTGGAGGATGACTTCCTCATCAGTGAGGCTCAGGTGGATCGACCCCGCCCTTGCCTCCAGTGCAGTCATGTGACCCAGACCAGGCCAATCAGAGCCTCAAATCACCCTGGCTAGTTCAGGGAGCTAAGGTGACCAGCTTGGTCCAGTGAGGCTCATTCCAGGACTCTTGCTGAGATGGGTGGATGAGATCAGTTCTCCTGCCGATTGCGTTACTGAGAAGTGTAGCTGCTAGTGTAAACATCTTGCAACTAGAAGGAGAAAGCCTCATCCAGAATGAAGCTATATGTGCAGTACAGAGACAAAGCCTAAAGGTCAAGAGAAGTCTAGTCAGTACCTGGATCCAGCCATGCCTGAAGGCCATCTATGTCTTAACTTTGGGGTTACCTGAGCCAACATGCATTCTTTTTTTTTTTTTATCTTTTTGCCTTTTTTAGGGCTATTCCCATGGCATATGGAGGTTCCCAGGCTAGGGGTCTAATCGGAGCTGTAGCCGCCAGCCTACGCCAGAGCCACAGCAACGCGGGATCCGAGCCGCGTTTGCAACCTACACCACAGCTCACGGCAACGTCAGATCCTTAACCCATTGAGCGAGGCCAGGGATTGAACCCGCAACCTCATGATTCCTAGTCGGATTCCTTAACCACTGAGCCACAACGGGGACTCCTCTTTTTTAAAAACAAAAACCATAAACCAATATGAGTTGGGATTCACTGTTTTCTGACTGAAAAACAATATTCTGATAATACAACTTAGAACCCAAATACCAAGAATCACCATCTCCTCACCCCTTCCTGCAAGTGTTTGTTTAGCTTTCCTCGCAATCACCAGAGGCTGACTCTAAGGTCTAAGTTAGTGGCAGTTTCTGGAGTTCTTCAAGTGCTGTTCTTTGTATATCCAACCCCTCAGGCTGTCAGAGTACAAAAGGATCAGAATTTATGGAAGAAAAGCATTGCTTTAAAGTGAAAAGAGAAAGAAGGCTCTCTCCATGGTCTTTGCTTGGCAACTGTATGTCCCTATTCCTCTCAGCCCCTTATTCCCCACTCCACTCTCTCCCGCTTTGGAGGCAGACCGGTTCTCTAGACGGGCTTCATCCCGGCTCTCCCGCTCCTGGCACATGACTGAGGTCTCTGCCCAACTGGCTGCCCCTGGCTCCTCTCTCCCAAGGAGGGAGCGTGTGTGAATAATACGCCTGAACACACGTGACTTAAGTTGAACTACTAATTTTACTTTAGTTGACAGAGCTGGAGTCAATGGCGTTTTGAAGACAACAGGAAAGTCTATGTAAGTGAGTACACACGATTACACAGAAGGCTCTGCAAACAGGCCCCCTGGAGGTGGAGGGCTGCCATTGACTTTGGCAATGACCAGTGACCGAATGGCCTGATCCTGACTTTGTTCTAACCTCAGGAAAGCAGCTGAAGCTCACATAATACTGGGGTTTCTTATTCACATGAAGAATGCTGGCTGGGCTGGAGGTTCTGCGTCCTGCCTTCCTTGATTCGGATGAGCCTGGGGGGAAAGGGGCCAGTGGCCGTTGAGTGGCGGGAAGACCTCTTCTACATAAATGTGAGTTAAACTCGCTGTCCGCCTGGGCTGCGCTTTCAGTGACACTCAGGGCACCAGCAACACGGTTTGGCAGAGTCTCTTGGGGGGCCAGTCTCTCCCAAAGCAGGGATGCTTCTGGGGAGGAGGTCCTGCTGAAAGTCCACACGGACCACGTGTTGGGTTCCCGGGTCTCAGCTGGATTCCCTGAAAGTAGAGCCTGAGACGGAGACTGAGGTACAGATAGTTTGGTTAAAGGTGATCTCAACTGACTTCTGCATGGTGATTTTTTACCCGAAACTTCACTGAATTATTCGTCCTAGGCTTGTATGTGCGTAGTATCTAGGGCTTTCTGCGTATAAGATGTTGTCATCTGCAGACAGAGACACCTTTACTGCTTCCCGTCCCGTTCGGAGGCCTCTCGTTGCTTTTTCTGGCTCAATTGCTCTGGTAGGACCTTCAGTGCTGTGCTGAATAGCAGTGGGTACGGTGGGCAGCCCTGACCCGTTCCTGATTGTAGAGGACTTTTAGTTTTTCAAACGCCTGAGGAAGATGTTAGCTGTGGGCTTGTCGTCTATGGCCTTTGTTATGTTGAGAGAGCTTCTGTTCCGTGTTTCCTCAGAACTTTTATCCTGAAAGGATCTTGAATTTTGCCGGTTCCTCCAAATCTACTGATATAATCATCTTAATTTTACCTTTATTTCTGCTAATATGGTGCATCCCCTTAATTGGTCTTTGAAAGGTGGACCACCCTCCCATCCCAGGGACAGATCCCACAGGGTCATGAGGCTGATTGTTTTAATGTGTGGTTGTAATCGGTTTGCGAGTATTTGCTGAGGAGTTCTGCATGTGTTCATCCGGGTTATTGGCTGGGGAAAATAATTACCCTGTGCCTTTTTCTAGCTTTGGTACAGGGGTATGCTGGCCTCAAAAAAAAAAAAAAAAAATTGCATTTGGAGGTATTCTGTCCTCTTCCATTTTTTGGAAAAGTTCGAGAAGGACAGGTGTTAAGTTTTTCTTTGAGTGTAGAATTTACCAGTGACGCCATCTGCTCCTGGGATTTTCTTTGCTGGGAGGTTTTTGATGACTGACTCAATCTCCTTAGTCATTATTGGTCTGTTCAGACTGTCTGTGTCTTCCTGCTTCGGTCTTTGTAGGTTGTATGTTTCTATAGGAATTTACATGTTTCTTTGAAATCGTCTAACTTGTTGGGGTACAATTGTTCATCGTAACCGCTTATGATCCTTTGTGTTTCTGTGGAATCATTGTACCATCTCCTTTTTCATTTCTGATTTTATTTACTTGAATACTTTTTGTTTCTTGGGTTTTTTTTTTCCCTTAGTCCAGCTAAAGTTTTGTCAATTTTGTTTATCTTTCCAAAAGAACAAATCTTAGTTTCATTGATTTTTTAAGACTCTATTTTTGCTCTAATCTGTACTACTTCCTTCTGTCTACTACCTTTCAGCTTTATTTGTTTGTTTGTTTTTCTAGGTCCTGGAGGTATAGTGTCAGGCTATATTTTTTCGGAGATCCTTCTTTGGTCACGTAGGCATTTATCGTACCATTTTTGCTGCATCCCATCAATTTTGTAATGTCATGCTTTTGTTTTCGTTTATTATAAGACTTTTTCTAAAATCCCTTTTGCTTTTTTCTTTGACCCACTGGTTGTTCAAGAGTGTGCTGTTTAATTTCCACGTATTAGTGAATTTTCTAGCTTTCCTTCTGCCGTCAATTTCTAGTTTCATTCCATCATAATCTGAAAAGATCTCTGACCTGATCTCCCGCTTCTTAAATTTGTTACCATGTGTTTTGTGACCTACCGCGTGATCTATCGTGGGGAATATTTCATGTGTGCTTGAGAAGAACGTATATCTACTGCTGTATTCTTTGCAGCATTACCCACCACGGCCAAGAGGTGGAAACAATCTATGTATCCATCAGGTGGAAATATGGTACATGCAGATAACAGGATACTATTCAGCCTTTAAAAAGAAGGAAAACCACCCAACAACAGCACAGATGAACCTGGAGAATGCTGTGCTGAGTGAAATAAGCCAGACACAGAACGAATGCTGCTTTGGTTTCTCTCACCTGACTTATTGAAAACAGTCAGACTCAGAAATAGAAGGTAGAAGAGGGGTTTCCTTCCAGGGGCTGGGAGGAGGCGGGGGAATGGGAAGCTCTTATTCAACGGGTGTGAAATCTGAGTCAGCTCTAGAGAGCTCCTGTTCCACGGGGTGCCTAGAGTTACAATATGTATCACACACTTAAAAATCTGTCTAGACAGTAGACCTCACAATAACTATTCTTACCAAAGTCTAAAAAAATGAATGAATGAATGTATAAATGAACTTGCAGTCCTAAAGTTAAAGACGGCCTCAGGAGCAGGGAGACAGGGAAGGTGGGAGGTGTGCTCTTAACCAGGCTACTGACTGGGCACAAGCTCCTGCTCAGAAAAGTGTGACTCTTTGGTCACTCGTGAGTGACACACTTGCTCCGTATCATTGGACCACTTTGCTCTCTGAGGACCCGAGAGGCTGTCTTGACAAAGGAGGTGAACAGGGTATGACTCACCAACTCGCACTCACCCCCCCATGGCAGGAGCCCCCAGCGGGTGATCTGTGCCCCGACCTCTGTCCACACACACACTTTGGGTTCAGCCACACAGGGCTGAGGGCTCCCTGGAGGCAGAGGGCACTGCCAGGGCTGGAGCTGGGCAGCTGCCGCCTGGCTGCTAAGTGCAAGTTAAGGATGTGACCCAGCCTGAGGGACACACATCAGTGCAGAGCCCACCCTGGGCCCACCGGATACCCTGACCAGAGCCCTAAGGGTGTTTCAGCTGTTTTATGGTCTGGCACTGCATGTGGCGAATGGCACATCCCAAACGTCATTTTCAAGGTGAGCTTGTCAAGCAGGGTGATCCGGGGCAGAGCCTCCTGCTGCTGCTCATGGGACCAACCACCTCCGGGGAGTCACGTTTGGGTGGTTTTGCTCCTTTCTTGGCTGTGCAACTGGATGAGCAGGGAGCAAGCTTCACGGAGGCCACTCCTCCAAGCAGGGGTCCCTCAGCAGGGGCTCGGACCAGTGTCACGGTGTCTGGCTTCTGATGTCTGGGGAACCTGGGAGTTTTAGAATGATGGAAACACATCCCTGGCTTGGTTCCCACATTTACCGTCTTAGAGACACTTTACACCCCATTTCCCCAACATACTCTCCTTTCGGGGCTCTATGTCTGTGCAGGGAGCAATGACAGGCAACTGACGTCCCCCAGGTCCCTCTGAGATCACTCCAGACCTGACTCACCCCAGCCAACCTGCCTCTCCCAGGAACCCTCGGGCCTCGTTCCAGGCTGCTCAGTCTTTAGGAAGACACCAGGGCAGTGTCCCAAGGAGGGACACACGTACCCTGTACTTAGCCTCTGGAAAAGCAATGTTTTGCTTTTCCTTTTTTTCAGTCTTTCCCCTCTTCCTCGCCATGTTGTTCTGGGGCTGGAGAAAACAAGAGCCAAGCTGCAAGATTCCCATCTTGCTTTTCCCTGCAAACAAGAGTGGGAGCAGAGTAACACACTCCACATGGGAAGGGCTCGCCCGCTGAGTGCAGGCCTCCTGGGGATGGCTGCTTCCTTCCAGCTGCATGAGAGAAGCAAAGCTCATTAGAGGCACGGCTGGATTTCCAGGGTCCAAGTGCCATGATGACGGCTGAATGGACTAGATGTTGGGCTCACTCGGTGGTCTCGGACTAGCTGTTCCCTGTGGGCACTGGGAAGAACTCACATACCCCCCCCTTCCCCACAACACCAAAAGGCAGCATCACGGGCTCCTGGAAATTGAGAGTGCGTCCTCCCTGTGCCTCGCCCATGAACAGCTAGGTCAGTGGGCACAGGAGACAGCTGGGTCTGCGTGTACCCTCCACTGAGCCAGACATGTTATGGTTAGTTGTCTCTTGCCATGTAACAAATCACCCATATCTCAGTGTCTTAAATCATCCACCTCTGATTGCATCTTACGGTTTTGCGGGTCAGGAATTCCAGTGGGAATTCTGGTCCACATGAAGGGCCTTCTGAGCTACTCAGCTGGCAGATGGGCTGGACTGGAGGGTCCTGCGAGCATCACTCCCAAGGAAGACACAGCTGGAAGGCACAGCTGGAAGGCCCCCTGCACATGGCCTCTTGGGCACAGTGGCCTTAGGTAGTTAGACTTCTTACCTGGCAGCTCGGGGGCCCAGAGAGTGTCCCCAAGAGGCCCCCTGGGAGCTGAAAAGGCAAGGATACTTCTGACCTAGTGCCTGAGGACCCGGAAGTCTGCTCTACCACATTCCCCCCAACAAGACATGAAGGGCAGCCCCGATTCAGGGGAGGGGAGTCCAGCTCCACCTCTCAACACAAAGAGAAGCAAAGAATGGGCTGCTGTCTTGAATCGCCTACGGGCGGAGCTGCTGCTTTTTTAAATAAGCCTCGTTTCTTCCTGGGTACATGGGGATCACAAGAGACCCTCCTCGGAAAACGGGCTTGAGAAGGAAGGAAGACAACGCATTTCAACTGTTCCATCTTTGGTCCATGAATAGGGCCCGTGCGGAAGGTGGTTCCTCTCTCCTGGTTCCATCTGGACGGAGTTGCAGCAGCCGACCCGTGACGCCAGCGCTCTCCCGGCTGCGTTATCTTTCTGGCACATTCGCAATATGCTCCTCTGGACCCCGAATTTCCAGTGCAATAAACAGGCTCCTGGGCGGGCAGGCCTCGGTGCTCCGGGAAGATCATTGTCTCTGAGCAGTGACTTTATGCGGAGAATGTGCCTTCCCAGCACAGATTTAAAGATGAAAGGGAGGACCACCACTGAAACCCCCAGAGAAGGACACAGTGCACCCGGCAGAGGGCCTGGGGCTTGCCAACTCCCAAACCTTAAGCACCCCACCGGGGGAGGGGGAGGGCAGCTTTGTGAACCGCATCCGCAAATCCCTGCTGTGACAGGCGGCGCTCACCAGGGCTCAGGAGGCCGTAGATAAAGGACAGGGGTGACCAGCAGAGCCCGGGGCAGGTGGCTCACCTGAGCTGACTGTCCTGGAGGAGGCGGGATGAGAGGGAGGTGTCTGAGCAGCACAGCTACCCAGCCCCAGCCCAAGTTCGAGGCCAAGGCTGGGGGCGTAGCCCAACCCACCCGACAAGGCTGGCAGTGGAGGGTCCACAAGGGGAACGTAGATGCGGAGGACCACCTGCGTCGGGAAGGAAGCCACCAGCGGGTCTGAACTTCCTGCAAGGGAAGATGGGAGAGCAGAGCCTGCAGTCCTCACGACGTGAAAACCCAGGGATGTGGAAACAAACAAGCCGTCCTTAAACTGGTGAATGGACACAGCAACTGTGGTACACCCACACCATGGAGCGTTACTCGGTCATAAAAAGACAGGGAGGAAAGCTGAGGGCATGCTGCCACGGGAAAGGAGCTCCCTGAAAAGGCCACGTCCTGCGTGATGCCAAGCGTTGGGCATTCATTCCGGAAAAGGCAAAACTGTGTGAGAGGAAAAAGACCAGTGGTGCCGGGGGTTTGGGGAGGAGGGGAGGGGGTGAGGAATGACAGCGGGCAGAGTGCCGGGGAGTTTTCCCTACGTGATGGTAGGTACTGGTCAGACTCATAGATGCATCTGACAGAAGAAGTGAACCCTCCTATAAATTATGGGATTTAGCTAATAATAAGGTATCAATCCCGATTTGTCTATTATAACATGCTAATGCAAGATATTAACAGTAGGGAGGCTGCGTCTCTGCGGGAACACTCCCTCCTGCCCGCTCAATTGTTCTGTAACCCTAAAACGGCCCTAAAGTATAAAATCTATGAGTTTCTTTAAATGGGAAATACCCCCCCAGTGTACCTACTATACACCCCCCCCCGCCCCCGGTGTACCTACTATTCATAGTGCACAGAGACTAGAGGCTCTGCAGACTTGGGGTGGAAGCTGAGGGACAGCCTGAACAGCTGGCTTCAGCTCGGACCAGCTATGATTGCCAAGGTCCCTGGGATCCTGATCCCAGGGGTTCCCAGAAGAGAATGAACCTGTGTTCTGACTCCAGGGCTGGTTTGCATGTTCTCGACCCCAGACTGAGGCTGAGGCTGAGGCTGCAAGTGAAGCAGGGAGGCTGTGGGGAGGGGAGCTGGAGCCCCAGGTGAGAGGGTGGCCCCTGCCCTCACTGTGCTCCCTACCTACCCCCTCCCCCAGTCCCTGTGCTCTAGGTCTGACATCCCCAGCTGACCGTGAGATCTGTGTGGACAGGGCCATGTCCCTTATCCCCAGCCTTATCCCTGGAACACTGCAGAGCACCTGTGCATAGTCGGAGCCCTGGAGGAACCAGTTAACTTGGGGACCCAGAGGGGTTGGGAGAAGAGGGCCTGGACACGACGCCACTTCTCTAAGCCCGACCTCTGCGGCTACACCCTTCTGTGCTTGCGCCCCATGCGAGGGCATCAAACGTCCCTTCCTCATCTTTACTGCCGAGCTGGGACCTGTGGCCCTGGGGGAACACCTGTGAACTAGATCAGCCCTCCGGTTTCCGCCCTTCTCCTTCCTCGGTTGGGGCTACTCCAGAAGAAACCCCTTTCCGCGTTAGAGCCGTGGAGCTAAGCTGCCAGCCCAGCAAGGACGCCTGGACAGTCTGCACTCTTGTGTTCATCTCCCTGTTCTGCTTCAAATGGGCTTCGTAACCCCCAGCAGGCTGGTTCCCCCTCCAAGCCTCTGTTTTCTCATCTGTGAAATGGGGCTGCAGCCTATGCATGCGGCGATGCAGGAGAAAGTGCTCCTGGGGCCATGGAGTGTTGCCCCAAAGTCAGAGGTGCTTTCATTCTCCCGTGATCTGCAAGCAATGCAGCGGGAACGCCATCGGGCCGTGCTCACCTTCCGCTGGACCCCCCACCCCCACCCTGGGAACTTTCCTGTGGCTCTCGGGAGCACAGCAGGGTCTGGCATCCACTGGTTTATCCTGACAACCCTCCACAACCTCCGATGCCCCAGGGCCCATCTCCATCTGCCAACCCAACTCTTGTCTCTTCCACCTGCAGCTGTGATGGGTCCTAGGTCACATTCTACGGTATGAGCCTTGTTCCTGGGGGTCAGGGTCAGCTTGAGAGCTGGGTCCCCATTGGGTAGATCAGGTGACCATGTCTGTCCCATCCCCCCATGTCTTTCTTCAGGGCTCTTCTGGTTTCACACACAGAGCCCAGCAGCCTTGAGGCCCTCCCAGGCAGCCTGAGAATCCCCTGCCACAACCCACCTGGACAGGTGATATCCTGCCCCCTCTGGACCCCGGTCACATTTCCCTCCATCAAATCAGGCATTCGCTGCCCAACCCATGGGAGCCCCTTACTGGAAAGATACCAGAACTTAAGGCACAGCAGGCCATTCAAGATGGAAACACTTGGAAGTGGTCACACCTCCCCGACTGGTGGGCATCCTAAGTCACCCGGGGACCTGGAGGGCAGAGGTGCTCAGAGCCTAGCCGGTGTCTGCTACACTGAAATATGCAGGGCTGGAGGGGCTCCGTGCACCCATATTTTAAGACACTTGTCAGGTGGTCCTGCTGCTTAACTTCAGGGTGAGAATTCCCGCCTTATCCCAAAGAGGATAATGTCTAATGGGGCCGTGTTTTGAGCAACTGGCCTCCTTCATCTGCCTCTGCAGCCTCTTCTCCATGGGAGCCGCAGCTGCAGGGCCGGAAGCAAGGGCGAGTCCAGCGTTTGCTTCTCAGGACAGGGCAGCGTCTCCCGCCCCCACACTGGGCAGAGGCCTGCGCTTGGGCCTCCACTGCACCTGAGCAGAACGGCTGGGGGCTGTCACCACCCCTGCCCCCTCCCCCGCCCCGCGAAGAATCCAGCCACCTCTCCGCAGCCTCGGGACTGGGGTTCCAGAGAAGGTGATTGGCCTCAATGCCTCAAAGTTTGATACTAAAACCAAGTTAAATACAACTTGAGAGGATCCGACCAGTGACTTCACAGGTGGGAGATGTTTCCGCAGATGGGCCGAAGCCCACAGGCTATCAGAGGCTCCTGATTCCAGGCAGGGGTCTTAACTCAGAAAGCCTATTTTCCACTTCCTTGCCCTCTCCGGGCCTCTCTAGTGTTTTATTGCCCCTCTCAGTCTACTCACATTTCCAGCATCTCCCCCGGCTTCTCCTTCCCCTCGAATCTAATAGTGTCTGTTCCGCTGTTTAATCCGTCTCCTCTCCTCAGACACTTCTCTTCGTCCCCCCTGCACTCCCTCCCCACTGCCCAGCTGCCTCCCAAGGCCTTGGCGTCCGTGCATTCAGGCTGAACCACCGCCTCTGGCCCCAACTCTCCTCCTTCTGCCCCCGAGTTTAGAAGAGAGGAGAAAAAGCCGCCGATCCTGCCTCCCAGGCGTGAGCCCAGGGTGCAGGTATGGCCTCACGGGTCCTTGGAGCTGGTCCAGGAGATGCCCCTTCGCTCCCTGATCTCCGCTCAGCCATCTTCACTTGCTCAGACCTCTGCTCAGGCCGGGCTGGCACTGCCTCGGGGAGGGGGGCGGGGCAGTGGGTCGCCAAAAGTACCCCTGCTCCACTGCGTACGTTAAACCACCTGCAGCAGAGTGACAGGTGCAAAAGGTCCTGGATGAGTGGGAGGTGGGTGGGCAGCCTTGCTGAGGGTCCCCCAGGACCCCCTGAGCTGGAGCCTGAACGCGGAACAGCGGTCAGCCCTGTGAAGACCTGGGGCGGAGGATCCAGAGAGCAAGAGCAGACCGGGGATGCAGGAAGCCGCTCTGAGGAGCAAGGCCAGCAGAGGGCAGGGGTGCGGTCAGGGCGGGGCGGTGGCGGGGGGCAGATGCGCTGCAGAGACTCACGTGGGTCCAAGAGAGTCCAACCCGAGGGCATGAAGCAGGGCTGGGATGTGACGTCTCTAGGTCCAGTTTTCAGGGGAGGGAGGGCAGGGTGGTTGGAGAGACCCCCCAGCAGGCGGGTAGTGGACAGACATGGGATACAGTTTGGGGGGAGAATCAACAACCACCACAAAGTAAAAGGGAAAAAAAGTCAATTCTCTGCCTCCACCCCGTTGCCATGGGGGTACCAAGCATCCAAGACACAGGCACAGCGCCATCCATGCCAGGGGGTCCCAGGGGCGAGGAGGGGTGTGGGCAGAGCCATGCAGGGCCTGCCCATCCTGGGGGCACGCAGGGTGTGACCGAGGGGCAGCTCTCCACTGCTGTTTACTCGCCCACCTGCATCAGCCGAGGCCGCCAGGACCTCCTCTTCTTCTGTGGAGAACCAGCCCAGGGCAAACCAGACACCGTGCAGGTCACGAGTCAGTGCTGTCACTGGCGTCCCATGACACGCGCTCCTTGCCCCCCCACCCGGGAGTCCCCCCTTCTTAACAGCAGACAGGAAACAAATAGCAACAGGCCAGCAGAGACCCAGAAACCAGAATCCTGAGATGGATCCCAGGCCTGCGGCCCTCGCTTGGTTGTGGCTCAGCTGTGTGGTTCTGATCCTTCCCCTTCTGAGCTGCATCCCCTGCTCTACAGCGGATCCCCAAGACCCAGAGTC
Source organism: Sus scrofa (assembly GCF_054392235.1). Taxonomy (NCBI): domain Eukaryota; kingdom Metazoa; phylum Chordata; class Mammalia; order Artiodactyla; family Suidae; genus Sus; species Sus scrofa. The sequence goes on from NC_139399.1 coordinate 68,687,784, forward strand.
CCTGCCCCCAGCCTGCAGCCCCCGAGGAAGCCGCGGCCCCGGAGAACCAGATCCAGCAGAGCCCAGCTCATCCTCAAACTGGCCCAGCGACCAGTTTCTCCAGGGCAGGCTCAGGCTCTGGGTCTGGACTCGGGCCACCCGGGGTTAAGTTCCAGCCCGCTGCCTGCCCCTCCATCTGCTCCAGGAAGGCGCCCAGACGCTCAGGGGCGCTGCGGATGCAAGGCAGAACGGTCATCGCTGCTTTATTCTGGAAACTGGACCCTGGGTGACATGGGGAGGGGTGACTACACCAGGTCCCCTGCCTTCAGGCTCTTGGACGGCCCAATGGGGAGGCATTTGGAAAAGCAGCCCCAGGACTGCTGGGACGCAGTGACGGAGGGAGTCAGGTGTGAAGCTGAAGGGCAGCCAAGGCCAAGGCCAGCCCCTGTTCCTGAGACTAGAGAGAGGTCACCTCCCACGGGAAGGCTGATGGGGTCGGGACAGAGGGCACAGCAAGGGCACAGGCAAGGGAGCTCCTGCTGGGCCGGAGGTCAAGTTCCTGGGGGCAGGGGCGGGGCGGGGGGGTTGGGGCGACTGAGCGCAGGGCTGGCAAAGGGAGGTGAGGAGACATTGGGTGTCTGCACCTTCCCTCGGGGGCCTTCTGCCCTGGAGCCACAAGGTCACCCCCTCCCTGGGTTCTGTCACGCTGCCTAGCACAGAACCGCAGCCTGGCCGCCCGCCAGCCGTGACCCTGGCCAGGCCTCCGCGTGGCCGGGCCTGGTGCTGTCTGGGGAGCGGGGCAGAGACCGCCTCCTCTGTGTGTGAGGGGAACATTACGCAACGGTTCGAAACGGCACGCCCCAAACATCCCCTAATGTTCGGAGAGAAAGCTGCCGGCTCCTGTCGGTGACAAGGAGCACAGTGACAGTAGCGGCCGTTCTCCTCCCCGCCAGGGTCAACTTGCTCCTGGGTGAGGCCCGAGGAATGAGGGCAGAGAGCGACCTGTGCTGGGCTGCCTCTCTCCGGCTTTTTCCTTTAAGACTGTTCTTCTGGGTTCCATGGGGAGGGGGGGGTCCCCAAGTGGGTGGCGAGCGGACGGCGCGCTTTTCTCTGGTGCCAGGACAGCTTCAATTCCCCACAAAGAGTCCATTTTATATTAGAGACATACCTTCTGCTAACTTCTCCCTGCTCTCTTTACAAAACAGCTTTTTGTCTAACACTGATGTGTCTAAAAACATGATAGATGGAGAAAAAACAAATTAGCATCAGATGACAAGGCAGGGAAACGCACCCTGATGCAGACATGCGTGGGTTCGCCTCCAAAGGTGACCCCTTCCCACAGGCGCCTCCCCGTCAGGTGGGAGAGGAGTCTGAGTCCCGCCTGCCACAGGCAGGGGACCGTGGCTAACACACCACCTGCCCAACCGAACGTTCTGAATCCCTCTTAGAAACAAAAGCTCGCCCTTCTCCAGGGCTCTGTGCCCAGCAGTCTGAGAGGATGGCTCCCCCTCCAGGTGGGCTCAGCCCCTGCCTGGGCCGAGCGGGGCCCGCTGTGTCTCCCACTCTGCCCCGACACCCAGGTTCAGGAGATCTGGGTGGGGCCCAGGAACCAGCATTTATACGATGCTCCCAGGAGTGGCTCTTGACCTGTGGGACAGGCTGGTGGTTCTAACCCTTCGTGTGCATGAATGTCAACCCAAGAGGCTGTTAAGAGGAGGTCCCAGGCCCCATTCCCCAAAGCTCCGCATCAGCAGGCCTTGGGTGGCGCCCAGGAATCTGCATTTTTCACAAGCCTCGCTAGGATGCAGAAGCAGATGCTCTGAAGGTGGGGTGGGGTGGGGGTTCACAGGCAGACTCCCACTCCGACGGTCTGGGCTGTGGCCTGAGGGCCCCCCCGTGGGCGTCGGCGCTGCTGGTCGGAGCCCGTCCTCTGGGATCCGCAGGCCCGGATTTCAGACCGTCTCTTCCTCCTGCTCGGTGACTGCTCCCTGCTTGCTTCGCAGCAAGTCTGATAGACCAATGCTCTCTACTGGACTTGCATCAGCTACTGCAGGGTTTCTGAAATCGCATTCCTCAACACGCCAGCCCCATAAGACGGCCCACACTGTGCGCGGGGCTCCTCCGCAGATGAGTCTGGGGAAAAGCGCTCCCAGGCCAGGGGTGTAGGGCTCGGGGAGGACACTGGTCCCGAAGGGTCCCCCAGCCTCTGCCACCTCCCCCTGACGGGTGGGGGATGTGGGAAAGACACGGAGCCCACTCTGGAGTCCCGATGGCTCTGTGAGTTAATTCACACAAAGCCCCGCAAGGCTGGTTCGAGTCAGGAGGTACGGACCTGGTGTGCGAGTCACCGCGCACTTGAGCGGACTCCAGACTCTGAGACACTCGGAGGTAGGAAATGGGGAGATGTGTTTCCTGTGTTTGGGCCTCAGGACCCCCGCCCACACCACTTCTTTTTTTATTAAAGGGGCAGCAGTGTTTGCACTGAGCAGTTTTGGGGAGCACAGGAGAGCGAATGCTGGGTTCTGGGACGCCTCTGCTGAGAAAGGCCTACGTCATGCTCAGGACTTAGGAAGACAAAGGCAGGTCCCTGGCCACTCTCTGTGAGATCCCTCCACAGCGAGGAAGTGCCCAGAGAAAGGGGGGACGCGAGGGTCTTTGGGAGGTGTGAACACAGGGCTGGAACGTCTCCCAGCATGCCTTTGGGAGGATCTGTCTGGACACCCTCCCCGGGACAATGGATCTGTGCTTGAGCATAAATATGAGTTGGCACATCCAGTCCTGTGTATACAGGGCTCCCTGGTCCTACCCACCAGGCTGGGGACCCCCGAGGTACAGGCCAGGTGTGGCAGGCCACGCTGATGCTGTGTCCCTTTTCACTGTTGCAGTTAGAGGGTGAGAAACCGCAGGTGGCTCTCCGTTCTCACAGAGCTTACCCTGCTCCTCTTGAGTTCTCTAAAGCCTGGCTTCCTTTAGTCCAAGGCTAACACAGCAGGCCACCCGGCCCAGGCGCAAGGGTTCTGGGGCAGGGGAAGCCCGTGCCACAGCTTTCCTGCTCCCCTGCCCAAGCTGGCTCTGACCTTGGAGCTGAACAGCACACTCAATCTCCTTCCCCCTCTTTTGCAGCGTATTTCTTAAACCAGAACTAATGTATTCTGGACACAGAGCTTTCCAAACCAAGACAAAGAACATTTGAAATATCTGAGCAAAACAAAACTACTCTTCTTTAAATCTCCAAACCAAAAGGGAACGTGCAGAAACATTCACTCGTTACCCAAGCAGCACTATTTTTCATTTGACGATCCCTTAAAGAAGTGTCCCCTCAGTGCAGAAATCTTCCGAGGAGGAGCAGGGCAAAGGGACATTCCTGACGGCTCTTTGGCAGGGTGGGGGGTGGATTTCTGGCTTTCCCTTCCTGGAGCCTTTAACTTCTTTCTTGACTTCTCAGGCCTAATGTATTTTGATGCACGAACAGGACCAACTGCTTCCTTGGTCCTAGGGTGCAACACAGCCTAAGGACCAGGGCCCAGACTTGGAGCTTGCCCACACCCTGGGGGCAGGGGGTCTATGCAGGCTGCAGGCTGAAATACAGCTCTGGCCCTCTCCTCTGCCCTCTCCTAATGGGCTAACTCTTCAGGCTGACTTCTGAGACCGAGGACAAGAAGCTGGGCCTGCGTCAGGAGAGTTAGTGGGGAGACACCCGAAACGTACAGGATAGACGGTGGTGCCCACCCCCTCCGTGGGTCCAGGCAGCAGGGGCTCCCCATCCAGAAGAAGTACCCAGGATTTGGGAGCTACGATCCTCCTGCCTAGTTCAGTCCACACGCGCCACCCTTCTCCCCGCTTCGGCTGACATGGGTTTCAGACATGGGTCCTGTCCAGTATAAGTGGTATGGTGGAGCTGGGCGGCCGGGTGGGCACTTGAGGGGCGCGGGGGCTGGGTGCTGCTCAGGGGGCGCGGCGCCTTTAAGGCCCGCGTCAGGCCGAGCGAACGCAGGGGCCGGGCGGCGGGGCGGGGCCTCGGCGGGGCCGCCGCGCGGCTTCACCTGCAGTTCCGAGCGCGCGGAACAGAGGCGCGGGCGGCTGCGAGGCCGGCGGACGCACCGGCCCGAGGGAGCGCGCCGCCGGCCCGACTTGGCCTCGCTCCCGGAGCCGGGCGGCGGTCGCAGCGGCGCAGCCTGGCTGGAGGCGCGGGGCCCGCTCGAGCGGCGGCGGCGGCGATCGGAGCGGCGCGATAGGGGCGGCGGCAGGGAGCGGGCTCCGGACCCCGGGCATCGGGCGGGCGCCAGGGCGCGGCGCGGCGGGGAAGATGACCGCGGGCTCCGGCGTGTTTCTAGTGCTGCTCTCGCTCTCCGGCGCGCTCCGGGTAAGTTGCCATCTCCGTCCCGGCAGCTCGGAAGCCCAAGCAGCGCGGGGCCGCCCCCGGAGCCGGCGGGGCGCGCACTCGCCCAGCGGGGCTCTCCCGGGCTTCCCCGGCCCGCGCCGGGCGCCCCCGCCGCATGCAGCCGGCTCCCGCGCTCCACGAAGCCGCCTGCGATGGGCAGGAGCGCGGAGCCGCTGGAGCAGCAGGGAGCGGCGGTGTGGAGCGGGGTGTGGGTGTGGGTGTGGGTGTGTGGGGGACGCGGGAGCTCTGCCCCAGGAGGGACCTGCGAAGCATCCCTCAGCCGCCCCAGGTCCCTGGCCACAGCCTGGAGCTCGGCTCGCCCGCGCTGGGGCAGCCTGCCCGCTGGCGGAGCCGGCGCGCCCTCCATCGTCCGCTGGCCGCGCTCCTCGGAGTTGGTAAGCCCAGCCCGGGCCGGGGCTGCGGAAGAGGGGAGCTGGCAGCAGTGGGCCGGACATCAGGGTGCTGGGGACTGCCAGTCTGGCCGCCCGTGCTGGGGGCTGGGTACTCGCGGCGCGGCGCCGCCTCGGACCTGGTCTTCTGAGTGCTGGCGGGGACCGCAGATGCGGATGGGCAGTGGAGGTGGACCGCCGGGCACCCTCGCTGCCGACTCCCCGCGGCGCCGGCTGCAGCCAGTGTCCGGCGGGGCCGCAGCTGCTCGGAGCGCCAGGCAAGAGCTGGGTGAGATGCAGCCGGGAGCGCGGTCTAGGCGCCCGCCTTCTTTCTGCGGAGCCCCGCGAGCTCTGCCCCAGCCCTGCTCAGCGCCTGCTGGGTGCAGGGCCCTGGGGCTGCGAGCGGGCTGCGCCGGGGGGCGCCGTGGGGGAAAGCAGAGGGGCCGCGAGAGTCGCAGGAACCCCCTCTCGTGGCCGATCGGCCTCGCTGCTCCTCCCGGGCTGAGCTCTTGTAACCTCGGAAATAAACAAGTGCGGCGGCCCGAGGCCGGGTCTGAGGCTGCCGGGCGCTCGGGTGCGCTCGGCCCACGCCCGGGCGGGTGGAAACTTTCCTGGGCGACTTAGCGCCCCCCGCCCCCCGCCCCCGCGGCTTCGGTCCTGTTTGGAGCTTCTCTCCTGAGGCAACAGCCGCGGCTGGAGCTTTATCCGAGGACCGACCCCCGCGCCCTGCTCTCCCCCCGCTTGGTGCTTTTGGTCGGGGCGTCGGGGTCCCGGGAGCTCTGGGCTGGGCAGCCTCGGGGCGAGGGCGGGCAGGCGGCGGCGCGGCGGCGCGTTCCGCTCGGCAGCCCTGAGAAGGCGCGACCGCGGGGTGCGGGCTGCGCCCCTGCTGCCTGCCTCGCCGGGAGCCAGCGCCGCGGCGCTCCTTCTCCTGTGGCAGGGCGGGCTCCCCCTTGGCACAGGCTGTCTCTCCTTCCTTTTTCCATCCCCACTCGGCTGACCTGTAGCTGCCACTCCCTGCAGCCTGGGAGGGGCCCTCTGCCCACCCCCACTCTTGCCTGCCCTCTGGGTGCCCAGGGTCTAGACCTCCCACTGGGCCAAAGCCCGGGGTGCTCCGGAGGGCAGGATAAGCGGGATTCCCCCCTTTCCCGTCAGGCAAGGGTGCTCCCTGGCTTGGGTAAGCGCGGACAAGCTCCTGGAACTGGAGGAGAGGACCGAGGATGGAACGCGCCCGCCTCCCAGCAGCCTCCTCGGGAGCAGAGTCTGGGAGGATCTCCTTTCGCGCTCTGCTCCCCTCCTTCCTCCCCACCACAGCCTGCTGGTCCGCCCCTAGAAGCCTGAGCCTGGGGGCGGGAGGGGTGAGACCGGCGCCCGGCTGGCCTCCTCCTCTGGGCCCTCCGTGGCCAACCCCTGGCTCTCCTGGCTCCTCCTAAGGGACGGTCCTCAGACCTTCCCTCTGCCACTTGCCAGGGAGGCGGGGACAGGCCCTCGGCCTTGCCATCAGCCGGCCTTCCCTCCCTGCAGCGGCCCCGGTCCCTAACAGGGAGAGCACAGCAGCCGAGCCCGCCTGGGTGGAGGCAGCCGGAGCCCCTGCACTCAGCAGGCCCTACTGCACTCTGGGGGTGGGATTTCTGTGGACTTGGGTGTATGCTAACCAATTTGGTTTCCCTTCTCAGGCCCACAATGGGGGTCTCACTGCCAGGGAGACCTGCAAGGCTGGATTCTCTGAAGACGACTACACAGCATTAATCTCCCAAAACATTCTGGAAGGAGAGAAGGTCCTCAAAGGTAAGGCAGACGTGGACATGAAATGGCAGCCCGTGCTCTGGACCAGGGAAACTGTGTCGCCCATGGGGGCCGGGCCGGGCTGGCTGTGGGCCAGGCTCTGTGCAAAGCGACCCGGGAGAGGTGGGTGGAGGCGCAGCTCGGTCGACCTCAGTGGCCTTTCGCATCACAGGTGAATGATTTAGCGTCCCTGTCACTTCTGAGTGAGGTGAATCATTTCCTGGGCAACAAACTGTTATTCGGGTGTAACGTCACCCCGATATGTGCAGGGAGACTTTGTTACCAAGGGTTTTTGTGTATGAAATTCTGGCTTCTTAAGTGATCCCGGCTTCGAAGGGCCTGGGAGAGCAGACGATGCTGTGAGGGCGCAGTGAATGAGCCCGCAGACCTTCTGTTCACACGTGTGGCACTCGTTCCCATGACGGGCCCACTGACAACAAGGAGACACCGCGGCAGGAGGGACCCGATCCTGAGCTTTATCCTAACTGCAGGCCGATACCCACATCTGTGATGGGCAGCCAGGGGTGGCTTCGACACTCAAATGACAACAAGAGCTCATTCTGCATCCCTCTCAAGACAAACTAATTCAACCTTTTATTTGCACGGGAGGGGGGATACATCAGCTCTTTGGTTCTTGAGATTCCCAAGCGGCCCCGCGCACACCTCGCCTCCCCCCCCCCCACCCCCGCATCAGTTTCTCAGCAGCAGCTGGGTTTGGAGGGAACAAACTTCAGTGAAAGCATCAAAGCTAAGTTTCCACAGTCACAACAGGACCATGCTCAGCCTGTGGTCTTTCTTCCCAGTTTTCCCTGAAGCACCGACGGCCGATCCTTCGGGTGGCGGGGAGGCGGGGTGGTGTCAGACCCTCTCCATAGAGACAGCTTGTTGGTACACTGTGTGTGCCTGGATCTATGAATCATGATCTTATTTAGAACTGAATGCAACTTTTCTTATGTATTTGCTGTCGTCTGAGTTTACTGTCAAAATAGGGATATGATACTATTGACTGTTTCCCTGATGATCAACCCCCCTGCCCCAAACAAAGCAACCTCTTGGCAGTTGGCCTAGAATGAGGGTGTGTGGGACGAGAGGGTGTATGGGTGAGAGTTCTCCAGCCATGTTCTGTTAACTGCATGGTGCATGCCATCTTAGAGCTGGAAGGGGTAGACGGTCTTTGAGGAGCTGGGTGTATGAGCATCACTGCGTGCCCACAGAGAAGGCCCGGAGGAGGCTGTCAAACTCAGTGCATCGTACGGCAGGCAAAACAGGAGCAGCTCGTGGAGGTCCTGCTGTTTGCATGTCCCGAGGCGTCCTCGCCCCCTCCCTGGTATGGAGCTGAGCTTGCTAAGATCTTAAGGTATCAGTGTTACTCAGGAACGTGAGAAAAAGAACCTCTATTTTTGCGATGGCAGGTGCTACCTACTATGGAAGAGAATGGTAGATTCTCAGACTGTTCACAAGGAGGTGTGCGATGTCCAACCTCTCCTCTCTCCCCGGGTGGACTGTGTGGCCCAGCCCACTGGGTGGAAGGGGAAATCTGTTCTCAGGGACAGAGGAGGTTTATGGCTTAGAAATAACTGTACACACATGGAGGCAAAAGCTAACACTGCACACCCTCCACCAGGGCAGATAAAAATCTCTCTCCGGGGAAAACCTGGCAAACCACAGACCACGGTGAAGACGTGTGCGTGTCGAAAATAAACAAGTGGCGCGATATTTCTATTGTGCTGGTAGGAACCATGTTAAGTAGATGATTTCTCCTTATAATTGAGCTCTTCCAATGGAGGGAGCTTAACCTTAATTGGACGAGCGAAGCTTCACAGAGTGGAGTCACCGTTTTATTCTAACGACGCCGTGAGCCATTAACGACTGCTTAGTGGTGCCTTCTCTTTGCCTGAGTCAGCTTACCAGCAGCCCCAAACACCCAGACTCCAGAAGGAGAGATTTGTTACACAGTAATTAACGTGTTTATGATAAATGGATGGAAGAAGTGTCGTGGCATTTTGTTTTATGTCTAAATGAAAAGCATTTGCATTCTCAAATTTTCATGCTAATTAGGTCTAAAATAGTTTTCGCCAATAGGGTGGCAAAACACTGTGGTATCTAGAACCTTGAGTGGCGGCGCCACTACTTACGGCACGTGGGGGCCTGTTTAGTGGACATGCGGTTCCTACATCACCCTCCGTGCTGCGTTTTCTGGCTGTGCTCTTCCCGCGAGCATCAAAGGTGACGGCATGTGCTCCTGCACGGCCCACTGATGGCTGTGACCACTGGCGCACGGTCACATCTAAAACAGGAGGGTGAGGCCGCTTTCCTGGGGCTAAAGCAGAGTGCTCTCCCCGCCACAGTGTAGCGCGGGGCGGTGACCAGGCTGGTGTCTCTTTCTCTGCTCTCTTAATAATTAAGTCAGCCCGGCCCGAGGCTGCAGCTGATGTGCTCACCTGCATCGCTCCCTCCTCCGGGCAGAATTCTGGGCAAACCCAAACCAGCAAAAGCCCAGGAACGTGGGAGAGAGAGGGGTGGCTTCCTGGGCACCTGGCAGGCGGGGGTCATTGCTGCTCTCACCCCTGGGGAGGAGGGCGAGGCTGTCTGCTGGGCCAGAGGGAGGGAGCTCCGCCCACCGTCCACAAGTTCAGATCATGCAGAACGAGGAGCTTTGTTTCTGAGGACTTCGTTTAAGGAGAGCCTCAGAGAAGCCTTCCGGCTCCCAGATCCCCGGGAGCTTAGGGCCACCCTGTGCCCTCACTCACTTGGCTTCCTCACGGCAGAATTTACATGATCTGGTCCATCATCTCTCTCACCGAACCCATAAGGCTCATGAGGGCAGCAGCCCTGTCTCTCTGGTTTAACATTTAGAATGTTCTTGGCCAACAGCGTAAGACACAATTCACAGACTCGTGAGTGGATGGGGTGAATTTCTGCCACATAACCGTGAAGAGGGAGGTAGGTGGTCAGGGCTGGAGCAGCAGGTCGGCAGCACCATGTCATGCCTAATCTTTATTTGTATCATTCAATCATCTGTAGTTTAATCAGCCATCATTTGCTGCCTCATGATTACACACTGGCTGCTGTGGCTCCAGGCATTGCATTTGCGTTCAGAGCAAGCAAGAAAAAGGAGGGAGTAGTGGCACTATGTGCAAGGCTTCCCTGTATCAGGAAAGCAGTAGCTTCCTCAGAGCCCTTGCAGGCGTTCTCGTGGGTGAGAAGGAGGTCGCGCGCCACTCCCGGTGGAAAGAGGTGGGGAGGGGCCGGCAAGCAGAGAGTCGCATGGTCTGACCGAGATGTGCTACGACCCACCACCGGCTAGATGCGTGAACTGCTGTGTGGAGCAGGGCTGGGGGTCTGATTTAGGAAGGAAGAAGGGAGACGGGTGCGCGGAGGCGAGCATCGGGCTCTGTCACGTAGGGGTTCCCGGGCTGCCAGCGCCCCACCTGAAGCAGAGTAACAGGCCAGGCACTGTGGAGCCAGCAACTCATTCGTGAACCAGGGCACACCGTGGCGGGGGCGGCGGAGGAGACCAAATGCACACAGGTGTCTGGAAGCTGCGTCTGTGTGACGAGCGTGGCCAGAAGCACATCATCTTGCCTTTACAAGTGTGTTGAAAACAGCCTCTTTTCCCTCCGCTGTGAAGACAGGTAACTCTTGCCAGGGCAGAAGGCATCGCTGGATGCCTGGGCCGGAAGCGAGGCAGGTGTGACCACGCCACCCAACCCAGTGTTGTGCCTGCCTCGTGGGGCGGAGGGTGTGCAACCAGCACTGGCAAAGGCGGTCAGGAACGAGCCGGGAAACGCCGCCTCTGGCGCTCCTGCGCATGCCCTGCACCAGCCACAGGCAGGCGGGAGCTGCTGCGAACGTTCCAATAAACGGACAACCAACCTCGTGTGCGGAGAATCGCTAGACACACGGCAAGCCGCCTGTCCAACACCCATTCCCTCCCCCTTCCTTCCCCACAAAACCGCTTCCTGGTCCGTTTGGCTCACACTGAGCCCTGTTTAATGCGCTCACACCTCTAGTAGACTCTCAGAGTGAGGTGGCAATGCAGCCCTTTCCCTGGTCCGTGGGCTCTTACTAGGATGTTCCATTAGATGAGACATCTGGGAAAGGGGAGTTTTCTTCTTTTCTGGACGAAGAGGAAGAGGCGCTGCTGGCCAGGCCTTCTGCCTTCTGCCCTTTGCCCTCTTTCTCCTGCCTGGAATGTCGGCTTGACGTCTAGGGCAGAGCAGCCATCTTGCGACTATGAGGATGGTGGCGCAAGCACTGGATCCCAGGGGGCATCCTTGAATAACGGCAGACCTCTAGACTCACTGCCCCTTGGGAGATGAGAAAAACAAGGGTAAAACATCGCAGCTGAGTTTCTTGCGACTCGCAGCCCAAGGCAGTCCCTGACTTGGGGGAAACAAGAGCTGTGCGTGCCAGTGCGTGCCTGTCCTCCCACACTCTGCCCTGAGCCTCTACCCATCCTTTGTTCCTTGGGCCTTGGTCTCATCCTTGCTCTAGTGGCCCTCTGGTCCTTTGTAAGTTAGTATCTACGTCCAGCACACTGGACTGCAGGGAGCATGTCTGCGCACTCAGTAGACATTTGTTGAAGAGAAGAAGTGAATAGTCATAACTTCAGATTCTCTCCTGGGCCAGGAAATGACGGAATCAGTAAGATACACCAAGCCAGGGCTGTCTGTCTGGCCTGCCCATCACAGAATGTGGACTCTCCCCTGGCTCTCTCAGCCCCCCTTTTCAGGAAGCCAGATTACACACTGGGACTCTTGGGCTCACAAAGAAGTGGAGGAGAGTGGGGGTGAGGCGGGACCGGGCCCCGGCAGATGACTCTGGCGTTGCTTGCTCTAGAAGCCAGAGGAAGCTCCTGAAAGCACCCCCCCCCCACTGCCTCCTGTGGGTGGTACCTTGGGGTGCCTCGAGAAGGAGCATCCAGAGCCCGTGGTAGAGACCAGGGGCCCCTCTGCTATCTTCAGGGCTGGCCCTGCTTTTCGGGGGCCAGCGGTGTTCTGGGGTTTCTCAGCAGCCTTTCCCTGCTGTCGTTTTACCTGGTCGCAGAGTGAAGAGGTTTAGAGAGGGAAATTTACATGCTTAGAAAGTGGCTTCTGTCAGGTAAGAGGGACGGCCAGCATGGTGAGAACACACGGAAAGCCTGCTTTGTGTGCTGCCCACAGGCCACAGCTCACGCAGAGGGAGGGCCCTGAGGTTTCAATCCAAAAAGAGGCCAAGGCCTTCAGTGCCGGCACTGGGCCACCATGACCCCACATGGGCCTGTGCCATGCCGCCCCCCGCAGCCAGTCCACACTGAGTCCCTAGGCGACGGAGCAGGAGCGGCCCCTGGCACCCTCCAACCTCTGCCCCTCTCATCGCCCGTCATCAAGGAAGAATCCTCATGGCAGAAGGCGCGCTCCCGTCAGACGCGAGGATGACGGGCTCATCCACGCTGCCCCTTCGAGAGTGAGAGTTTCGAATTTCAGAAACATGTATCCCAACAGTCTTAAGATGAGGAATACGAGGCTCTGTGTAATTACACTGTCACGCGGAGTCCCAGCAAGATGCTGTGCTGGCCTCTGCCTACATCTCCGTAACCTTCACAAACGTCTCTCTGGGGAGGTGACATCACTGCCATTGTAAAAGGACCAGAAACTGGCGATTGTGGAGGTTGAGACTGGTCCAAAGGCACACATGTCGCTCTGTTTTCCCGCTGTGTCCAGACCCACGCCTCCAACTCATTTGCACCCCCTGTAACGGGCACGGAGGTGGTTTCTAGAGCACTCGCATTATACTCAGACAGGAGAACACCCCAGATGTTCAGAGCCCCGTCATAAAATCGGCAGTTACAGGCATTCAGAATGAGAACCGGCGACCCACGCAAGCCCAGCGTAGCCAGGAGTGCTTGATGCAGTCGCTGACGTGTGAGGCCCATCTGAGGTGGGTGCAGACTTGGGGACACCTGGGTTTGCAGAACTAGCCCTGGGGTTAGAAGAGCCGGGATTCTGCGATGGAACAGGAGTTTGATTCCAGGCGTCCTGGGGCGGCCCCTCCCTCGGGCTTCCGACCCTGCCGGAGCCCAGGGGACACAGCAGAAAGCCACAAGGAGGCCGGCTGTCCTGGACACTGGACGGATCAGCTGGGGGCTGGTCGAGGCACAGGAAGGACTGTCCTCGTGAACTGCTCCTGCTTTGGCGCGGCGCCTGGGGCCAGTGAGGAGGCTCAGGATCAGGATCCCGGGAAAAGCCGAGGACTCTGGTCTGCGGGAGGCCGCCCACCTGCCCGGCCCGGCTGGGGCCTGCGCGGAGGGAGGGCCCTCTGTCTGCAGGGGGTCCTTCTGCCTGGGCCTGGGGTCCTGGGTGCTTGCACGGGCCTCCAATTCTAGGTCTCTGAGTGCCTCCCCCTCCCTCCCTGCTCCCCTCTTCTTTGGAGTGTGCAGAAGCCAGAAGCAACCCCACACGGAGAGCGAGTGAGGAAGCCAGCGCTCTCCTTTTCAAAGAAGGTTCCTGTTATTCTTTTTGAAAGAGCAGCTTTACTCAAAGTGAACTCCGCGTACCAGGCACCAGAAGCCAAGTGCCGTTGCTCCCGTCGAGGGAGAGACCGCTGCCCCCAGGGCGCTCTTGCACGACCTCCCGGCACTTGCTTTCTCTTCCCGCCTTCAGAGGGGACTGGGGTCCAAGATGGGCTGGTGATCGTGCTGCTTTGTTTCCGCTCAGAATGGCAATGACTTTTTGCCCAGGCTCCAGGCTGCCCTCTCCTGGTTGACTCTGGTACTGTCTCGGCCAGCTCCCCCCACCCCCGCCCCCACCCTTCTTAAAACAAGAGAAGGAAACCTACTTAATTTTATCTTTGAGGAGCATAGGCTCCCCAAGGCCACTTCCCCTCCAGCCTCCAGCAGGGGCACACCAGTGTTTCTGGAGGACTTACCACATGCTGATGTGTGCTCCCATTTAAAGCCTTCAAGACACCCACAGCTCAGGGCAGTGAAAGGGCCAGGCCCCAGGCCACCTGGCTGCTGTGCTGGAGGTCTGGATGCTCCCTGACGGTCCACCTCCCACACTGCCTTCTCCAGGGAAGAATCTGCTTACACTGTGGATCGTATTTGCTTCTCAGTGTGCTACAAATGACTGTACCGTACCGCACCCGCTTGAAAGACGCAACTTTCTTAGTTTGCTGTTCTGGACGTCAGAATCCGGTACGGGTGCCCTGGGCTAAAATCCAGGGGTGGGCAGGCTGGTTCCTTCTGGGGGGTCCGGGGAGCGTCGTGTCCTGACTTTTCGGCCCCACCGCTGTCCTTGGCTCACGGCCCCTTCCCCCTTCCTCACGCCAGGACCGGCGCACCTCCACGGCCGCATCGCCTTTGCTGACGGTCCCTTCTGCTCATGAGGACCCTGTGACGAGTCCCTGGGTGACCAGGTCACCTCTCATCTCAGATCCTCACGGTGACCACATCGGCACAGGCCTTCGCCCTAAGTCACGGGTTGGGAAGGCCTATTTGCATCGACGGCTGCAGCCCCCACGTGGCCCTCACCCCCTCCCACCTCGTCCCGGGAGCTCCCACCTATCCAGGGTCTGTAATTAGGACTCCGGTTGGCAGCTTCTTCCAGGGGCCTGAGACTGGGATTGGCCACTTTGGAGACCGAAGGGTGAACGGCAGCTGCAAAGCCCGAAGCGGCTTCGGATCTGGCTGCTTTAACTGGGCCTTGTTTGGCTTCACTGTGTTTTCTTGCTGACAGCGTATGGGGATTTAGGGAGGATTAAGGTAAACCCTCAGCGACAGATAAACATCCACAAGGTGGGAGTGCACCCCGCCTGGCCTGCAGGAGGAAGGTCCTGCTGGAGGGGGGCCACCTGCTCAGGGAGAAGCCGCAGCTTTCTTGCCTGGAACTGATGCACTTTCCATTTGGAACGCAGTTTAGTCAAGGGCCAGCCCCGGGGTGGGGGTGTGGACCCGTCTGTCCCGGAAGGGGGCCCTTGCTCTCCTTGTCTCTGAGCCAGATGGAGAGCCCAGCTCATAGGGATCCTGCTCAGGAACCTGCACCTGCTTGTGTGTCTGACCCGGAGAAATGTCGGATTTTCGTCTTGCGTTGGCTTTGGCTGCCCAAACCTGAGTGTGAGCACCGTCGAGGCTCATCTGCCTGCAAAGCCCAGAGACGCCTTGGGGTGCACGTGTGCTGAGCACGTGTGCTGTGCAGGGAGCACTTGGGGGAGAGGAGCAGAACAGGCGCTCCCTTCCCTGGGCCTCGGTCTCCCTATCTGCAAAGGGGCAGGAAGTCCAGGTGTGGTCCAGGAACTGGCTTCCGGGAGGACACAGACCCGGCGGGCCCCTCCCCTCCTTTGGATGGTGGCCCCAAAAGATACATCACCCCAGAACCTGTGTATGCGACCATATCTGGAGAAACGAAGGGTCTTTGTGGGATTAACTGAGTGAAGGATCTCGAGATGAGATTACCTGGATTATCTGCAGCCCTACGTCCAATGACAAGTGTCCTCGTAGGAGAGAGAAGAGGAGAAGCCATGTGACGAAGAAGGCAGAGCCTGAAGGGATACGACTACAAGCCAAGGATGCCTGGGACACCAGGAACAGAAAGAGGCAGGAAGGACCTCCCCTGGAGCCTCTGGAGGGAGCACAGTGCTGCTGACCCCCGACTTGAGACGTCCATCCTCCAGAACCTCAAGAGGACAACTTTTTGCTATTTTAAACCATCATCAAGTTTGTGGTCACTGGTTACAGCAGCCCCAGGAAACTCATACACCTGCTCAATCAGAAGGCCGGGGCTGGGGCCTGGGACTCTGCCTATTTAACCCACTTCCCAGGGAAGGTGATGCTCCTTAAAGCCAGAGGGCTTCAGGCAGGTCTGGCGGATTTTGGCTTCCAAATTCCAGTGGTCAGCATCCCTCTGAGCAGGTGTGCTGTCCGTGAGAAGGTTATCGGCACTTTCTGGTGCTGCTCAGGTGGGCGGTTGGAACGAAGCCGTGTGCTGCGTTGCTGTCTCCCTGGAAAGGTAAATGGAGCATTTCAGGATAGAAATGCAGGGTCTCGTCATATAAAGCGGACAGAGAACGGTTTCACTGGAATTAAAACGTGTGGAGAACATTTGTTCTCCTCCTATTATCTTTGCCCCGCCAAATGGGATCTTAACAAGCTTATGGCTCAAATGATATCGCATAGGTGCATTGTAAATATTCTGTGAATCCAAAGGTCTGCACTTGGGAAAGGATTCTGCTGAGAGCGAGAGGCTGGCGGGAAGGAGCGTGCGCTCTCTGCTCTCCGGCAGGAAAGCATTTATAGAACATGCCTCTTCTCTCTGCAAACTGCTTTACTCTGCAAATGCAAAAAGGCATTATTTCTGGCTCCCAGCATCTTGTTACGGTGTTTCAAGCAGCCGTGTTTTCGGTGCCTGGCTTCTTAGCTCTCCTGAAAGCAGAGGTTAGCAAGACTGCTCAGGAAGGCAGCTGCTCAGCTCAGCTTCCAAGCCCCATCCTTGCCGTCACTCTCTGCGGCGGCGATGCAGGCATAGCTGGCACCACTGCAAGCCGCCCTGCCCGCCGGGCCTGTGTTGACAGGGAGCCCTCGGTACCTGGGGGCTCCCGTCTTACTGAGAGTGAGTGGCTGCAGTCATGGCCACTGGACACCAGGATTCTCAGGGCCGGTGCGCTGGCCCAGCTGGGCCCTTGGCATGAGCACCGGAGCAGAGGGGGAGGGCCCTCCGGCTGGAAGGTTCTGGACAGGCTGTGTCACTGCTTTGTTCTCACGTCCGGGCTGGTGGCACTCAGGGAAGACTGACGGGCAGAGATGCCCCTTTCCCTCCCATTGTTTCTTCAGCGTGGTATTTGTTGCCTCAGCTGACTCGCTGGTGGGGGCACCGTGGGCGTGTGGCAGCAAGTGGGGAAGCTGGGCCGTGCAGCCCCTGCCAGGAGCAGACTCGCAGGGCCCTGGGGAAGGGCTGGGAGGACGGTGGTTCTGTTTCCTGCTCTGTGGACTGAGCCTCCCCTCCTTCGGTGCCACCAACCACCCTGAGGTAGGCGTGTTACTAACCCCCGTTTACGCAGCGGGGGCCCCTGTTTAGGTGGGCGGCCTGCCTCCGGAGGCCCGCCCTCGCCCTGCCCTGTCCCCCACCTTGGCCCCAGCTCCCCAGGTGCGTAGACCGAACGCCCCCATCGTCGCTGCGCGGCACAGTGTGACCTGCCGAGGCCTCCCCAGGGGGAGATAACTGTTCCTACTGCACAACCAAGCTGCGCTTCAGGGTCCAGGGACAGACGTGTGACCTGCAGGAAGCAGAGCCTGGCCCGTGGAGAGCAGGCCTGGCCAGCCTGCGCCTGGACACCTGAGACCCTCCTCTCCGAGGCGGGGGGAGCGGGCCTCTGAAGCAGTCATCTCTGCGGGAGACGGCGGCCTGATCGTTTTACGGTTCAGTTTGGAGCTTTCCCCGTGCTGGCCTTGCCCCTCTTATGTGAGGCCAGAGGCCTTCTGGCAAAAGGCAGGCTCTTAAACCTGAAGAGCTAAGGGATGGTCTGGAGGCCAAGGCAGAGGCAGGCAGCACCTGACTGTCAGTTCACTGCCGTTGTTTATCAGTAGGGCGGAGAGGGGCTGCATCACGTCCCACCACGTTTAATGGGGCCAGACGAGCTGACGGACCTGTTAGGAAAAGGGCATCGGAAGGCAGAAGGCAGGCATCAGGCACCTCGGGCGTCACCGTGCCCTACGGCAGGCTCCCAATGGTGAAAGCTGCATGCTTTTCTCCCAAATCACCTGATTCTTTCCCTCTTCTCTCGGACTCAAAGAAGGGATTACACAACTTGTCTTATCTAGTTCTTTTATTTGAAGATAAAAACAGAATATCAGCAAAGGGCTGCAGGCAATAAAATTGTGATCCAAAGTCCACAAAATTGTAGACCTTATGTTTTCTTGAGAACAGAGAGGTTTCAGGATGACTTTTTTTTTTAAGGAGCTGGACAGGGAAAGGACTTATCTGCGAAGAAGTGTAAGATGCACTTCCACGTGAGGAAAAAACAGTTACGTGCTTCAAAGGTTAATGGTTGGTAAACGTCAACTTTCTACCACGCCGGCAAATAAAATAGCCCGTGAGACGTGAGCTGTCATGCTGCCGAGGCCGCAGTGGCCTCTGAAATCCATTTTGAGCCTTGGATCCTTTGGAAGTGGAGAGTGAGGGGATGGGTACAGCCTGAGCTTCAAGTTTCTCTCCTTCTGGCTGAGCAGTGGCACCTCTGCCAGAAGGTAGAGTTCTCTCTCTACTGGTGGGAGTGCTTCTCTGGGGTATTTTTGGTTTAAGCACAATTAACAAATGCTCTGGATTCCTAGTCCTAGAAGCTGTGGATGCACCTTTATGGCAGAAGATAAATCTGAACTTGATAATCCTGAAGTGTGTTTGTGGTCTCTGATGCGGCCACGCTGGGGGATTTGCACTAGAAATGCTGTAAACCCAGCCTTCTCGAAACAGCTTTAAGTAGGATGATAGGTCCTAGAATTGGACTGGCATCGTCTCTACTTTTGAGCCTGGAATTCCACACACAGAGATTCTGGAAGTTTACAGAGTTTCACAGGGTGGACTGGGGGTTGGAATGGAAAAACCTTCTCGTCTTAGCCTCTCCACCTCTCCCCATGTCCTGTGTGTTATCCCTGGGATGCAAGTTTGCGTGCGCAGAGCAGATGCCATGCAATCAGAGGAAACCTGTAGGCCTGGCTTGAGGGGTCACCCCTGTGTGTTAATTTCTCGGTGCCCTTCGGCTCCGGCATCTTCCGCTGTGTTAAATGCGCCCCGCTGACAATGGTGCTGCTTCTTCCTAAGTTAACAGAAGACAGCCCTAGCCTCACTGAATCAGCACAACGGAGGGGCCCAGGGGTGAGGGGGCTGCCTTTCTAATTTCTTTGTGAGCAGGACTGAATTTCCATCAGGCTGGCGCGGAGCCACAGGCCTGGGCCGCAGCATCTTCAGCTGTGCCTTCAGCCTGGAAGGTCCCATGTCTGCATTTAAATGCTGACAATCCTCTGTCTCCCTCCTGCAGCATCAGTGGTTCTCACCCCTCGTCCTCGTGTGGTGTGCGAGGCCATGTGAACCTGAAATCGGATTTTGATCTTCTAGCCTGGAGCACCTGGAAAAGGTGCCGCTTTCGAGATGATTCTGTTGCAACGCGAGAGCATCCTGGTTTTGCCTCTTTCCAACTGAAAGATAAAAAATGATGGGTAGCAAGTCTCCCCTTGAGGTGCCCAGGCTGGATCCGTGTTTGAAATCCATCTTCAAACACGGGAGGGAGGAAGACCAGAGAAGGGGCTTGGGGGCAGGATGCACTCTGGTACCAGCTGCTTCCTTCTTTCACTTTAAATTGTGTTGTGAATGGCTCTTCCTCCTCACACAAAAAGCGGCACCCAAGGAGAATTCTCTTCAGGCCAGGCCTCTGTCCTTCTGGCAGCCCTGGCACTGGTGCTGAGGGCTGGAGGAGAGGCTCCATTGTTGGGCCCTCCAAGGAGGACTCTGGAAGGACAGCATTCTGTGGCATGCAAATGCAAAGTCCCCCAGTGGCTTTCTAAGGCTGCAGCTTCAAGGAGGCACTAATGAATCACTGCCTCCAACCCCCAGGGAGCAGAGGGGCTGCTCCCAGGATAAGGAGGCTGCAGCCCCCCCACCTGCTCCTCTCCGAAGGCAGAAAAGCCCATTGTTTGCTCCCTTGGGAAGGCGGTTACTTTATCAGGGAGGCTCCTCTAGCAGTTATCTAGGCTTTGTCTTATTACTTTCCTTCTCATCCATTTCCTATTTCCTTCCTGCCTAAATGCCGTGCAGGTGAGCCCCGTGGCTGCAGCAGAGGGGTATCCCGGGGGAGCACACTGCTTGCCGCCCAAGTCCCTGGTCTCTCTGGGACGGTGGGTGCCCACGGCAAGACCGTGGGGGATTCCAGACACCTGTCTGTGTTTTTCCGAAGGAGACCCGCGTTCTGAGTGTCAGCCTGTAGCTGTGGCGGCAAATGCTTATCTGTTTATTCCCTGGTACAGCGCTGTTGATCTCCATGCGCCGTCTCCCAGCGGAACTGCTCTTGGTGAGTCGGCAGCCTCTCTCCAGGAAGGCATTTGATTTCCGATGTAAGGAAAAGGATTAATGCCGTTGGGCCGATAAGGCTGGCCGGCTAGCGCGCATCCTGGCCGTGTCGCTGACAGCGGGTTCGTTAGGCAGGAGGACCGTAGCGCGGCGAAACCGGACGTGCGGGGATCTTTGTAGTTTTGCTCTTTAAAAAGTAAGGCTTGTGCTTTACGATGTTACAGTGATAACCTGCCTGGGGAACCGAGGGGCCTGGCTTTGGCTCAAGAAAACATCTCTGGCAGCTCGACGTGGGTCTTACTAACCTACTTGTATTTTCTGGAGCATAAATTAAAGACTCCTTCCGGCTTGGACTCTGAAGCTTGAACGGAGGACCAGGAGTGTGTATCTGCACTTTCCAACTAAACACATTTCCAGAGACTCTGCTACCCTGAAGTGTTTACGCCTCTGCTTTTGAACGCTCTGCAGGGCTGAGATTAGACGCACTCGGTTGGACTGGGGATCAGTACCTTGGTCTGCGGGGGAAGCTCTTGATCCGGGTGCTGATCTCAGGGTTGTCCCTGGGGGGTAGGGGAGAGAGGATTAGAGGCCACTTTGGAGCCACATGTCGAGGTGATCCCACGCTGCTGCCGCTGCCTGTCCCCGCCGGGAGAATGCCAGGGCTGTGCGGTGATCCCCGCGCCCTGTGCGCAAGTCACATGTCTGATGACAGGACATCGGGGAGGCCGGACCACAAAGGCAGGGCTGCTGACCTGTCTTGGCACCTCTAAGAGGCCACGGGGTCCGGGGCTGTGAGGAGGCCGGGGCCACCGAGCCGTCACGTCGCATCGTTCGTCGTGCCATTAGCGGCGTGGTGTACTTCGCACACACTGTGGATCTCTGGACTCCTAGATGCCAGAGTGACGGGAGGTGCGGCTGGCCCTCCGTGCCACCTCCCCAGGCTCTTTCTCTTCTTCCTCGTGGCATGCCCACCCTGCCAGGCACCAGCCAGCGCCGAGTCCTGCCCAGGCCGCTAGAAGCTGCCAGCGCTTCCCTGCTCCGTCCCTCGGTCTCGGCCGCCCTCGAGGCTCGCCCCTGCCCCTGGGGGAATCTTCCTGGCCTTCTGATTCAAACGTCATCTCGCCACTATGCTCCCTTTTCTGTCCTCTCCCTTCCCTCCTGCCTGAGCCAAGTGAAATGCATTGCTTCCACTTCCCTTTCTCATGGTTTTATCAGAACATGCAATACCGTCAGGGGTATTGTACTGTGTCTGCCTGATTGGGGTCGCGCTGTGTGTGTGTGTGTGTGTGTGTGTGTGTTTTCTAGGTAACAGGGAAGTGAGGGGGTGTGTTAGGGCAGGAGAGAGAGGAGCACACACCCAGGAAACCACCTTCCCAGGAAGCCATCTTCGCAGGAGAAAGGAGACGAGCTTTTCCCACCTCTTGGAGGGGCAGAGGCTAGAACTGACAAGAAAGAAAATATGAAAGCGAGATAATTACAGAAGGACGGGCATAAAATGGAAAAGCCAAAGTATTTGTCATTTTACACCTCTGTGCTAGGGCTCACTCAGTTTATTTATTAAGCCGTTATCAAAGTAAAGTGAGACAAGTGGGTCTCAGCCTAATGAAATTGCCCCTCTGTGGGCTGTGTTAGCTTCAGGTAGCCGGAGCATAATTGGATAACAATGACAATTATTGCATCGGGAGTTTTAGTGCCAGACAACCTCTCCCTTTGTGCTTTTTCTGCACAGCAGCTCGTGGGGCTTCTCATGAAGCCCAGGCAGGGCTGCCTGCTCCAGCTCTACCCCGACCAGGAACTGCAGACTGGGTGCCCACCAGGCCACAGGGCGTCACATTTCAGCCCCCAGCGCTCTTCTCTGATTCACGGTCTGTGTCACCCCTGAGGCAAAGGACATCTGCTGTCACGCGGTAAACGCCTCTTCAGCAGGCTACTTGGCTAGTCCAGCACCTGCAAGCCAGGCAGTTCCTCACCAGCAGTCAGGGGGCCAAGGAGGCTCACCAACGGGCTTCCGCCTTGTTTTCAAAATGGTTTGACCTGTCCTTCCTCCTTGCCACCACCCTCTCCCCGGGCAGGCCTGTCTGCCAACATCGCTTCGCTGCCGAGAACCGGATCCCTCTGTAAAACTGTATTGACCTGAGGGAACTGAGATCAGAGGTGCCCACGTGCTGAAACGTGCGGAATCCAACCGCTGGCCTGATGACACGGTATCGACGCACCTCCTTTCCCGGCTCTGCTGGGCCCCAGGCCTCCCCAGGCGCCGTGGTGATGTTTCGGGGCTGTGGTCCTGCCCAGAAGTTCTCTGTAGTGAAATGATGTTTCAGGGGCTGAGGACTGGATCTATGCCACTGCTCAGCTTGAGGTGACTGCACAGAGGCGTGGTAGGAGCCCCCGTAGGCGACGGCCCCGTGGTGAGCTTGCTGGGGACCAGGCAGCCAGTGGGTCTGTGTGTGGCTGCCCCTGCCTCTCCTTCTGAGGGCCACCCACATTCCCGTATTTCTAGGGAGGAGAAGCCAGGAGGCCGTGACTGCTGCTTCTGAGAGCTGTTTCCTCTAATCCCCACTGTGGCCGGGAAGCAGGTCCACGCATCCAGGAGCACCCTGGGTGGCCGGCGGGCCAGGCGCTGGTCCTCCCAGCCAGCTGGTGGCTCGGTCTTCACACGGGCCCTACTACCTTTCCACTCTTGCTTTCAAATCCACCCAGTAGGCACTTCAGAAGCAGCTTGTTTTGACCAGGAACTCCCACAAAAGTGGGAAAGCGGACATTAGCCATACTTTGTTCAAACAGATGCTGTCAGAGCCTGCAGACTCCCAAAGCATCAGGCTCTTCGGCGCTTCCCCACACGTGGGGACTGCGATGCATCCAGAAGGAAGCTTGGGGGTTCCCGTGACTCACGCAGGGGAGGGAGAGAGTCCTGGCAGGGGCGGGGGAGGGCGGCGGCAGAGTGACTCCCTGTAACTTCTCTTCCAACATCGAGGCCTGAGGTGGGTGCCGGGGCACCCTCACTCTTGCAAACCTCGCCTTTTCAGAGGAAGCAAGTGCCGAGCATGGAGCACGAGTTTAAGGGCATGGTTCTGTTCCCACTCTGCTTAGTTCCGAGCACGCTGTGAGGCGGTGACACAGGCTTCCCCCTCAATGCGTGCACTTCCAGGAAGTAACACTCAGTCAAAACGAAAGCCTTGGGGTGACCCAGCTGGGCAGCCCTGGGCACCGTGCTCCGTGGCATCCACGTGTGAAATACGTGCTTACAGCGCTGGGGAGGACCTGGGGGCCAGGACGGCCTTGGCAGCTGTCCAGACATGCGCTCTCCCTCCCCCCAAGTGCGGGGAGGGGGCGGGGGCAAGGGGCAGCGGCAGCTGGGCAAGAGCCCCGCATCACGTTTCCAACGTCGCTGGGTTGCTTCTCTGAGTGGTAAGCGCTGCTGGTTTTCCATTTTCCATGGTGATGGCATGCTTCCCATAGAGGCTGTGAATTTTCTCAGAATAACAGCAAGCTGGTCCACAGGTGGCAGAGAGCCTGTGGTGGGCCAGCTGTGGACAGAGCTGTGCTAGAATCCAGAACAACCCGGTGTGTGGGCCTCTTGTCTTCTCTCCAACACAGGGCTCAGAGCTCAGCAGGGTCTGCCCCTGACAGGGGTGGTGGGCAGGGGTCTCCCCAACTCGAGGCCTGATAGAGACCCACTTGAGCCCGTGTGCACCCATCAGCCCCTCCAGGACAGCGTGGCAGTCCATACAGCCAACACGAGGCCTGACCACTTGAAGGGATAGATCCCGGAGCTGGGCATCTGCCACAAGGGGGACCAGCCATCTCCCTGTTAGCCAGCCTGGCTGCTAACGCTACACGCAAAGAAAACAAACTGCACCTGCACCCTGAGCAAGTCGTGTCCCCACTCCGGACCCGTGTGGATGTGCCTTTGGAGATTCCAACTGCTGTGGAGAGAGCCACATGGAGAAGGAAGACGACAACTGGAGGGGAGGCCAATCAGTAATTAATGAGGTCACAAGCAGGCATTAACCCCTGGAAACACACTTTAGATGAGATGGCTTCTTTTTCTAAAGCATCTGCCTTTCATTCTTGCTCTTACTTTAATAGAACATTTTGTATTTTTAAAACGCCAAACAATTTACCTTTGAAAACCTGAGACACGGAAAATTCAAAGAAAATAAATCAGGATAATTTTGTCTCCCTCCCCTGAACAGTCACCTTTAATCACCTGGCATGTCAGGTGTGAGTGTGTGTGTGTGTGCTGTGTTCAGATGAGGTGTGTTATCATGTGCTATGCAGTCACATGAGCACACTTGTATGTTGTATGTACCTATGTGCAGGCATGGATGAGTATGGTGTGTGCAAGAATGTGGGTGTGTGTGTACACATGGCACCGTGTGCACAAACATGCAAGTAACAGCAGTGACCACATGCGAGCACCATGTAGCATGTGTCTGTGTGTACACACACGTGCTACATACCTACATATAAACGTGATGGAGTGTGTGCATATGTGCAGGCATGTGGGTGCCGTGCACACAAACGTGTGCGTGTGTGGTGTGGCATGCACGCATGTATATGTACATGTGGTGTGCCTGTGGGATGGAGGGATAGAAAGATATTTCTCCTTCTTTGCTGCTGAAAATGATGGCTGCCGTGAAGAAGATCTATGTAAATGCTTCTCGAGGCACATCTCTCATTATTTCTTTGTGGTGAATCATTAGAAACAGAATTCAGAATTTCTGGCTCAGATCCTCTGTTATGTGGCCCTGAATCCATGTGTCTAAAGGATGTTTCAGGGAAGTGGTGGCAATTTTTATTCCCAGCCAGGACTTCGGAGAGCCCATGTTTCCAGGCCTCCTTGGCTCGAGGCCTGTTATATGTTCTGCAGCCTGATCAGCGTAAGATGGTGTCACTCAATCCTTTTTTTTGCTTTTTGGGGCCACAGGTGCAGCATATGGAGGTTCCCAGGCTAGGTGTTAAATCAGAGCTACAGCTGCTGGTCTACATCACAGCCACAGCAACTCAGGATCTGAGCCACATCTGCGACCTACATACACCACAGCTCACAGCAACACCAGATCCTTAACTCACTGAGCGAGGCCAGGGATCAAACCTGCATCCTGATGGATCCTAGTTGGGTTCGCTACCCGAGCCATGACGGGAATTCATGCATCATTCAATCTGGCATTATTTAATTAGTAATTAGTTAAGTGGTTGGGAATTTTTTATTTTTATTTTTTTTTGTCTTTTTGTTTCTATAGGGCCACACCTGCAGCATATGGAGGTTCCCAGGCTAGGGGTCTGATTGGAGCTGTAGTTGCCAGCCTACACCAGAGCCACAGCAGTGCACTATCTGAGCCAAGTCTGTGACCTACACCATAGCTCATGGCAATGCCGGTTCCTTAACCCACTGAGCAAGGCTAGGGATCGAACCAGTGTCCTCATGGATGCTAGTCGGGTTCATTAACTGCTGAGCCACGACGGGAACTCCGGGAATTTTTTTTTTTTTTTTTTTTTTTGTCTTTTTAGGGTCTCACCTGCGGCATATGGAGGTTCCTAGGCTAGGGGTCTAATCAGAGCTACAGCTGCCAGCCTACACCACAGCTACAGCAATGCCAGATCCTTAACCCACTTAGCAAGGCCAGGGATCGAACCCACAACCTCATGGTTTCTAGTTGGATTCGTTTCTGCTGCACCATGATGGGAACTCCCAGGAATTTTTTTTTTTTTTTTTTTTTTTTTGGTCTTTTGTCTTTTGTTGTTGCTATTTCTTGGGCCACTCCTGCGGCATATGGAGGTTCCCAGGCTAGGGGTTGAATTGGAGCTGTAGCCACCGGCCTACGCCAGAGGCACAGCAACGCAGGATCCGAGCAGCGTCTGCAACCTACACCACAGCTCACGGCAACGCCGGATCGTTAACCCACTGAGCAAGGGCAGGGACCGAACCTGCAACCTCATGGTTCCTAGTCGGATTCGTTAACCACTGCGCCACGACGGGAACTCCCAGGAATTTTTTTTAAATCTGCTTTTCCATCCCCTTTTTTTTTTTTTTTTTGCTTTTGCAAATTACATTTCTGTGTTTGACAGCCTTTCTCTTGGGGGTGATTGGAGTGGCCTGGTATGAATACAGAGATTCATCTGGGGGAAATCTGTTATGTCTTCAACCTATAAACATGAAATGGGCTTCTATTAGGCCTGTCACCACTGAGATCCCTCAGGTAAGTATTGTAATTTTTTCTAAGCAGCTTTGCTGTATTCCTAGACTTTGTTCCTAAGTGCATAATATGTGCTGATGTGTGAGTCGTGTCTTCGGGACGGAGGTGCCAGTGGTATGCGCTGGGTGGAGTTTCTTAACCAGGGGCCACTGTTTACGTGAATGCCTATGCAAAGCCCATGCAAACGGGCTGAAGCCCCAACACAGGTTCTTTGAAAGGCAGTGGGGCTTTCTGAGGGCCTGGAATCGAGGGTTGAAATCTAAGGCCGCCAGGACAAGCCTTTCCTGTAAGGGGCCAGATAACAGTTGTTTTAGGCTTTGCGGGATAGGTCTGGTGGGCCCTGCTCACCTCTGCCTGGAGCACAAAAGCAGCTGTAGACAACTGGTCACGAATGGGGTGACTGTGTGCCTGTAAGACTGCATGTAAAACAGGCTGCAGGCGGAGTTCCTGTTGTGCATGGCACAGTGGAGGCGAGTCCAGCTAGGAACCATGACGTTGTGGGTTCGTTCCCTGGCCTTGCTCAGTGGGTTAAGGATCTGGCATTGCCCTGAGCTGTGGTGTAGATCGCAGACACGGCTCAGATCCTGTGTCACTGTGATGTAGGCTGGCAGAGGTAGCTCCAATTTGACCTCTAGCCTGTGAACCTCCATATGCGGCAGGTACAGCCCTAAAAAAAAAGCAAAAACAAACAAACAAGCTGCAGGCTGGATTGTCCCCTCTCTACCAGACCCTGCTATAGTCACTTTGCTGTTTTTCTGTGCCTGTGGAGGAAAGCAGTTCCTGCTAGGGGACAACTGCTCTGAATACATCATTCTTTGGGCCTCGTATCAACATCATGAAGGTTGGCGTTATGCCCCATTTGACAGGTAAGCAAACGGGCCAGCAAGCATGGATGCCATAGCCGAAGTCAGGTGGCTACTAAGTGGCAGAACTGGGCTTTCCACCCACGTCTGCCCCCGGTCCTAGCGGCCGCCCAAGTCCAATTCAGACAGGGCCAGGCCCAAGGGCCAGAGAGGGGACCGGGGGAGCCAAGGGCGCAGAGAACCGGGCCCCGCCGATTGTCTCCGCCGGGCAGACAGTACTGGCCGTAGCCCCGGCCCTGAAAATGAAAGACGGGACAGGAAAGGACAGGGGCCCGTTCCCGCGCGGGGGACAAGGGTCTGCACGCGCCTCGCGTCGGGAGTTAAGAAGGCCGCCTGCTCACCTTCGCGCTCTCTTCCTCCCGGATGAGGACACGCACAGGGCCGCTCCCCAGGCCCGGGCTCCAGCGTCAGCTGTGCGCCTCCGCAGGGGCAGCGCTCTGGCACACCGCCGCCCACGCCGTCCTCGTCCTCGCGGCCTCGGGAGGGGCTCCCGCTTCCGAGGGTGCCCGCACTTCCGGCTCCGCGGGGCTCCATCCGGGGCCTGGCGGGTCGGAGGTCAGGGGTCGGGGGTCAGGCGGGGTCGGCCGCCCGTGCAGGAGCTGTTTCCGGCTGAGGAGGCGGCCCGGCGGCGGCGGAGTCCACTCCACCTGCCCGCTGTCCCCGCGGGGCCCTGAGAGGTCTGGAGGGACGTCAGGCGCCCAGGCTACCGGACTCGGGACCCGGCGGCCTGGCCTCGCCGCTCCTCTGAGGAAAGCGGAGGCGGGAAGCAGCGGCTCCTGACCGTGCGGCCCGCTCTTCGGCCGCCGCGCGTGACCAGGCCAGTCCGCGCCCCGGCTCGACGTCGCCTCGGGGCCGCTCCAAGTCGCACCTGCTGCTGGGCCCAGGCTAAGGTCAAGCGGGCCGCGAAGCCGAGGCTGGAAGAGCGCCGGCGGTGTCCCGTCGGGTTCCCCTGGTGCCCTGGGACCGTGGGCCGCCGGCGCGTCGGATGTGGTGGGAGCGGACCCCGGGCCCGGCGTCCGGCGAGCTCGTCCTCTGCGCTGCAGTCCGGGTAAGCGTCGCGGCCCCTCGGGGGTCCCGGGGCGGGAGGCGGGCGCGCGGGCTGTCGCTCGGCCCCGCAGCGCCTTCGGAGAGCAGCACGGTGACGGGCGTGGGGGCACGGGGTCCTGTCGTGTCCCCAGCGGCACCCGCGCCCCCGCTCCCGCGCGGGGCGTCCCGGCGGGTGTCCGAGCCCGGAGTCGGGAGGGCGGTGACGGCGCCGTGTCCAGCAGCGCACGCGTGGCCCCAGGGAGGCGCTGGGGACCCGGGCGCCCTGGCGTCCAGCCGGCTCCCCGCAGGTCGGGCCGGGGGTCGGTCCCGCCCTCGCCGCCTCCCACGTGGGGGCATGGCAGGGACACCGGCCCTGGTCTCCGCGTGAAAGGCAGTCCTGGGGCCAGGAAGCCAGGCTGCAGTGAGAGCCGGGGCCCAGGTGCGCGGGTCTCTCAGCCCCAACCGCTGCCTGGTTGCTCCTCCAGGTGGGGGCCTCGGGGGCCGCACCTTTTCAGCGACATGGAGTGTCACAGGGTGAAAGGGAATTAGTCAGCAGGATTTGCAAGGACCGTGGTCAGCCTCAGGAACGTTTGTCTAAATCCATTTGGTGACAGAAGCTGCCAGCAGACTTCTGTTGTCACGATTTTGCTTTTCCCAAGAGAATGTGCTCCCCACTGGAGTTCTCTGGCTACACTTCCCGGAAAAATCTCCTTTCGTGGAATGGCCGTACTTCCTGGCTGATCCGTAAAAATGGGATTTTCCTGTTTTTGGTTCAAGTCCTTAAAGTTGAACTGTGTAACCCATTTTAGCCGAAAAAATCACATTTGTCACTTTTTTCTCTTTCTCTCATTTGTCACTCTCCACCGACAGCCTGACACTCTCACCCCTGGCATTGCAGGTGGTGGCTGTGGGCTTCGCCCTGTGGCCAGGGCGACCTGTGGGCACTGTGGACAGCCCGTCTTGGGAGGGCTGACAGGCAGAGGGCTTGCCTGTTAATCACTCACTCCCCTTGGCACTGTTCTGAGCCCCAGAAAGGGACACTGGGCAGGCCCGGATGGAGGAGCCCCTACTTGTCCAGCAGCCCCAGGGAGCCCCATGTTGCAGGCAGGCTGAGCCGTGGTTACCAGAGGCTCCAGCCACTGCTGCAGGTAGGGTGACATGGGAAATGGTGGTGCCTGAGACCCTGGTGTGCCTGCCCGGTGCTGGCTTTGCAGGGGCTGCAGCGCGGAGGAGGCAAGCAGCCCAGCAATAAAAATAAAAGCGTTTCAGCTTTATCTGTGCCGTGAGGGTCCAGGCATTCGCTATCTTCAGGCAATAATGAACTCATCATGTTCTGAGGCTAACGTTACAAATGCAGGCTCCTTGCAACTAAACTGGAGCTTAAAAGGAAAGTGGCTTATAGAGATCCTATTAGGAGAGGACCAAAAAAACATTTAAAAAGCCAGTAGTTCATTCTCTCTCTCCAGTGATTATAATGGGAAAGTGATTTATGTAACACGCACTTGCTTTAGAAAGGGGCAGTTGCCTTTGCTCCCAGGCCAGAGGGAAAATTGGCAGATGCTCCCCAATGTGGTTATGGGGTGATGAGGAAAGGAGTGGCTCCATTGCACCCCACCTGCTTGGCGGACCTGTCTGTCCCCAGGGTAACTGCACTCGGGGCCTCCTCCCTCCCTGCCCTGCTGGGTGCCCACTCCACACTGTGCACGCCAGTGCTCAGGGGTACAGTGACCAGCTCAGAGGGAACCCTGGCTGAGCTCTCTGCCCCCCAACAGCCCTCCCTGTCCTCCGGGAGAGGTCGATCCTGAAGTGTGGCTGCTTTTGCCTCTCTGCCCTCCCACATCCAGGACACAGAGCCCTGCCAGCTGGCCGCACTCAGGGGGAGCCTCCCTGGTGCCAGTGTCACAGCTACCAGGACAGGGGGTGCTGGAGAAGGTGGCTGCAGTCAGCAGCATTCCCAGCCTGTGCGTGAAATAGTCACTTGACGCTGGCTTGGTGACATCCTGTGAAATAGGAAGTGACACTGGAATGTCCCCAGGGCCAGCAGGACTTTCTGGGTTTAGTGCCACAGAAACCCCGCTCCAGGGAAGTGGTCGGTGTGGCAGGAATGGCGCTGTGTATTGAGCACACGTTCCCAGCCTCCTGGTGGCATGGATGCAAAAGGGATGTGGCAGTGAAGAGTGGGGCCTCCTCCAGGCTGACGGAGAGATGACAGTGGCAGCGTGGACTCAGCCCCAGACTGAATCACAGGAGGGAGGAGACCCAGCAGCCCGCTGTGGGCTGGGATGTGGGCTCGAGATGCTCTATTCTTTAAAATTCAGTTAAAGCATTCCCTTGCTTCATGGAAAGAGCTTTCAGTTTGCTGAAGTTGGGGCAGGTTTATTGGTGTTTTCATGCACGTTTTTCATAGAGACCTGGAGTTATAAATTCCCCCAGTGGGGCTCTGGAGTCCAACAGCCTGGAGGCACAGTGATTAAGTGCGTGGCCTCAAACAGGTGCCAGGCCTGTTGTCGGCACAGGAGGGCCCTAACGTTTGTCCCCTCACCTCCAAGACTGTTGTGATGATGAGATGCTGGTGTGAATGCACATGCCTCTGCACGTGCTGAAATCTCCCACGGCTGCTGACAGTGCACCTCGTGGCAGTAGAATGTCTCTTTGGCTTTGGAATCTGTGATTTTGCTGCTCGAGCCCATGATACATCGACATGAAGTCCAGGAAGTTGTAGACTCGCAAGTGGCCCTGGGCACCGTCTGGGGCTCTTGTATTTACACAGATGACGGGCAGTGACCACAACGAGGGAGACAGTGGTCACCCTCAGTCCAGTTCCTCAGGCTGGTGGCCACCCCTGGACCCGGTACCCACTCCCTTACCCCTCAGAGCTGCAGGCGGGGGCCTGGAGCCCCTGCGGGGTGGGGGGGGGCAGGCTGACTCCCTTTATCCTGATGTGCAGTTGTTGTTCCTAGCCCCCCGCTCTGGTGGGGGCCCGTCCTTCCTGGAGTCCCCGCCCCCACCCCAGCCCCTGTTCTTGCTTCATGCACATTGTCCGCCTTTCTGGGACACAGCCCTGCTCTCACCTTTGCACGAGCGCTGGGCTGGACTCTGGAAATAAAGCAGCAAACACAGCCCTCACCCTCCAAGTCTGCCGGAGAGAGCAGACAGGACAAAGGACAGCTGTAGAGTGAGAAGGGCTTCGTGATTGAATGAGCGGATGCAGTGGAAACCCGAGGGAGAGGGTCTGTGCCAGGGCACAGGTGGCTGGGACTTCAGAAGGACTGTGGCTGAGCTGAGGCTAAGGGATGAGGCACAGTTGTCAGGAGAGGGGTGGGCAGCAGGTAGACCAGATGACTTGTCTGCTGCACATCAATGGGTCTCCGAGGTGTTGTATGAACAACAAGAGGGGTGTGTTGTGTTTTGTGTGTGTGTGTGTGTGTGAGCGTGCGCACGTGTGTCCCTCTCTGCCTGCTAGGCACTCTTCTAGCTCCAGAGCTGTTGTAGGTAGCAAGGTGATAAGGATAACTTATCCTGTCGGAACATATAGTTCTGATAGGATGGGTTCTGCTGGGAATAGATTCTCAAGTTTTTTGACCATGACTCGTAGAATGAAATGAATTTACAAGGTAAGGCAGTAAACACCCCTTGCGTACACGCTAACATACCCCCACACAAACATAAATAAAATTTTACGGAATAGCATTTGCCTTCCTAGTACAGGTATTAAAATTACCCTGGGTAGTTTCCATTCTGTTGTATTTTGTTTTAGAATGTTCGTCATGGCCCACTAGGTTAGTAGTGGCCATAGTTTGAAAAGCAGGCTGTGGAGGGCAAGCTCTGGGTGGGTATTTATTTGGGCAGTGTTTGAGGAAGAGTAAGTTTGGCTGAAGGTCTCTGAGATGGATATTTCAGGCCAAGTCAGGTGAAGGGGTGAGTGGATGGATGGATGGATGGATAGACTCATTGATGGAGGGGTGGATGGATGGAGGAAGGATAGGCAGGTGGATGTAAAGATGGATAGAGGGAAGGATGAATGGATTGAGTTTCTTCCTAATGGTTATTTTATTACTCAGCTGATTTTCTTCTGGAGCTGCTGAGTATTATCGGCAGGACTTAGGAGCCAAGTTAGGTGAGCAGGACCTGGGAAGCTCACCTAAGCTTCTAGTGGAGCAGCTCTTTTTTTACCGGTGGGGTGTTACATGTTTCTAATGTGGGTCCCTCTCTTTTTAAAAAGACACGGACAAGCACTGGCCTTGTAGAGTGAAGAGCATCTGTATTTTACATAAAAACAAGGCAGTGGATGGAGGTCCTGCTCACCGTAAAGCATCTTAGAAGGTGACAATCGGTGATCAGTGGGTGCCACTGAGCATATGCATGTCATCCCACTGACAGGCCAGCTCTGCCAGGGGTCTTTCTGCTTCAGTCACTGCTCTTCCTGGGGCCAAGGACAGTGCCTGCGATACAGTGGATGCTTGGCTGTCCATTGCGCAGAGCGCCGTGTCTTCCTGCCTCATCGCGGAGGCCGGACTCCGGAAGGCCGTCAGCGCGTTCTCTGTGTCTCGTGTGCGATGAAGACCTTGGTGCCTGTCAGACCCTTTACCGGGGGTGTCCCACTGTTTCGGCGTGTTCCTTGAATCTAGTTAGTATCCGCCCTCGGCTGAGCTTCCGGGAGTCTGTGGGGAGACCAGGGTGAGTGTGTTACAAAGGCGTGGTTTGAACGGAAATCAGGCTGTGCCTTTTGTGACTGTGGAGGCATCTTCACTGTCAGAAACTGCTCCCCTTCTGGCTTTGGGGCTTCGGGCTGGCTCTGCAGGCCCGTTTTCCTGCTTCTGGGGGCCGTGCACAGAATTCCAAGGCTTTGGCTCTAAAGGGGTGACTTCTGTGTGGTGATTTCAGTTACTCTGGTATTGGGGGAGCTCCCTTGGCTGGAGCTTGGCGAAATGGGAGGAGGTGATGGTGTCAGGGTGACTGTCTCAGAGCCGGGCTCCTGGCTGGTGTTTGGCAGCCTCCTGGCTGGTGTTTGGCAGCCTCCTGGCCTTGGACATTAGCGCAGTATCTGGTTCCTGGGCCACCACAGGCATCCTGGCCACCGGCTCTGAACTGGCAGGGAGATGGATTAAGTTGCATGTACATAAGTTGCTAGGATTAGATTGAAATCCATGTGCTTTATTGATCAGTCTTCCTAGACAATCAGTCATTGTCCCCCTACAGCCACGAGCATCAAGGATATGTAGCCCAGTGAGGCTTGGCTCACTCTCTCCCTCTCCTCTTTCTCTCCCTGGCTTTTTTCTGGAACATTCTCACTGGCTGGCTCATCTTCAGCCCTTCAGCGCAGAACTCTTTAGTGCAGGAGGACACGCCTGCGTGCACTGCCACAAACCTTCTGAGGATCTGGGTCCTGCTGTTGACACATCAGAACCACTTCTCCTTTGAAAAAATAACACATTATTTGGGACAGACATTCTGAGCCTTCTGGCAACCACAGTACCCTCAAATTCTACCATAATCGTCACCCCTTTCTCTTGCCAAAAATAAAATAAATTTAAAAGAACATGTAATGAAGAAAATCGTTTTCAAGTCAAGCTGCAAAGGAGTCTGAAATTCATAGCTGCTAAGAGCCCCCTTTTTTCATGGTAACGGCAGAAGCACGTGCGCGTCTGTGTATGTGGTGAACATGCCACTTTGCCAAAATTCATAAAGTAGAAACACTCTGAAAGAGGAGAGCTGGTTTCTGAAGATAGTGAAGTTGTAGCCATAGTGGCGGCATTTTGAATAAGAATACCACTGAGTATTATGGGCTGAGTTGTGTGTCTCCAAAAGATACGTTGAGGCCCTAAATGCCTGGTACTATGAGTATGGCTTTATTTGGGGAAAAAAGAGGTCTTTGTAAATTTCCTCAAGGTAAGATGAGGCCACACTGGGTTAGGGTGGGCCCTAAATCCTACTCTGGTGTCCTTACAAGGAAGCACGTCTTCAGTCCACTTTAGGGCAGAGACCCACAGGAAGGGCAGGGACAGTGTGGGCAGGCAGGGAGTGGAGTGATGAGTCTGCAGAGCAAGGAGCACCAGGACAGCCCGGGAGGGGCAGGAAGCCTCCTCCGCATATTTCAGAGGGAGCCTGGGCCTGCGGACACCCTGAAACCGACACTGAGCATAGAGCTCTGTTGTTGTAAGCCCCCAGTCTGTGGCCCTTTGTTCCAGGAGCCCCAGGGCTGGAATCCACTGGGGAGCACGGCAGTTTTGGAGGACCGAGAAGAAAAGGCAGTGGCTCAGAGGTGTTGTTCAGAGGCGTGCTCCTCCTCAGTGTCACCCAGGATGCTGATGTTTTAGGGAGGACCTTCTGTTCTGGGTGAGTGTTCGCATCCTGCCTCCCTTTGCGATGGAGCAGTGGCGTCACTGCAGAAACACAGGGTTACTCTCAGGATCCGGACGTTGTTTTCCTGATGTCTCAGCGCTGTGTGCGTCTCCCCGGAAGGCCCTCAGACCCTCACAGCCCCCCATCTGCCCTCTCTTTGCCTTCGTACCTCTTTATCCTGTCCTGCAGGAGTTTCATAGGACTGTGTTCTCATTGCAGACAGTGCTGAGCCCCTTAGAAAGTGTTAGGGGCCTTTTGAAATCAACCATGAAAGTTGGCCTGGCTTCCCCTTGGGAAGGGATGCTTGCAGCAAGTGTCTGGGGCTGGGTATTTGGCTAGTGTGACCATTTGAGATGACGTTTTAGAAGCAGGACCAGTTCTCATAAAGGAACATTATTAAAAACGGCATTTTAAGGACGCATGTATGTCTTAATTCATTCAGCAAACAAGCTCGGTTCAGGGTACTGATGATTTATTGATGCGTAAACAGAAGTTCCCTCCTTGAAGAGCACCTCAGACAGACGACGAGATTGACAGTTACGGGAATCAAGAGATCGCGGAGGGAGGGGCTGGTGCTCCACAGCCAGACAGCCGGTGGCGGGTGTCTGTCAGGTAAAGCGACATTAAGGGGGCACCTGAATGAGGGGAGGAGAGGAGCCAGCCACATGAGGACCTAAAGAGATCACGTTCTGGGCAGAGGGAATGGCACGTGCAAAGGCCCTGAGACAGCCTGTGCTGGGCCCTTCCTGGGACGGGAAGGAGCCCAAGTGGCTGGGGCAGGGGAGCAGCCAGAGCCTGTTGCTGCAGACCTTGCAGGTGCCGAACATCTGAGCCTGGGGCCTCGGCTCCATACCAGCTCATTCTGCAGCTGGGAGCCTGCAGCTCACTTCTGCTCTGCTCTTTAGAGCCTCAGAGTGCAGGCTGAATGGACTGTAGCTGGCTCTGGCCCCCATGGGTGAGGAGGATGCCCAGCTCTCACCAGGTACAGGGCTCCTTGACCTCCAGGCTGCCCTTCCTGCCCCACACACAGTCACAGGTCCCCTGCAGGGAGGCGAGGCTGACTGTTCCACTTCCCGAGATGCCATTTCTTTTAGGTGGAAACACCCTGGTTTCCTGGCAGGACCTCCAGGTAGGCAGGTGCCCAGGGAACAAACCACATCCTTCATTTAGAACATTCTCAAGCTGCAGTGATTGGCCACCGCCACAGCTGACTCGTGCCCGCCCCCCCGCCCCCATTCACCTAAGCCTCTGGGAAAGCCACATACTTCCTCCAGCTCTTGACCCTGCTGACTTTCCCAGGCTTCCAGAGCGAGGAGGGAGATGGGCAGCCAACCACCAGGGCTTATAATCAGCCCAGTTTGTGTCAGGGTGCATTGCGGTGTCTCACTCAAGAGTCTGAAGCCCCCTACTGTCCACCTGCTTCACAGATGGGGGAGCAAAATGTCACTGTGGCCCCTGGACAGAGAAGGAACAAACCCTGAGCCTGCCCATCTCTGCAGTCATTCCCTTAACTGCCTCTGGGTCACTACCACGTGGACGTGGGGGAAAGCAGCGCCTGTGGACACTTGCAAGGGCACCCGCCTTGACACACTTGAAGCGCATGGACCATCCCACTTGGGAGAACAGCCCCAGCGTCCAGAGTCCAGTGTCAGCTTAATTGAAGTGGGGCTGCTATGTGTGCTCCCTGCCTGGGGGGGTGTTTTATTGACTTTTGGGGCAGACCCGGTCTGTTGCACCCGTGCTGTTCCCTCGGTTTGAGCACACACCCTCTGGGGAGTTCTCTTGCTCCTCGTTTCCAGGGATGATTCTCAGGCCGTAAACTTCATCTCTAAAAATAGGTCACACAAAGGCCTTGACGTTTTTTCTAATTAGTGTAAGAATTTATTGAATATACATCATACGTGTAGATGACAGTATTATTAAAATTAGTATTAAGACTTTACACATCAAAATATTTCAGGCAGTGGGGACACAGGAAGCCCGATGTTCCCTGAGAATCATATCTGCATTAGCAAGATAAAGGACAATTTAGGACGATTACAAAAGCGATGATTTAGAGTACAACGTAAAACTCTGCTGAGAACTAATTCGTAATGCCAGCTGCTGCTAAGCTTCTTAATCTTTATCTAGTTCAATTAAAATCTGAATGTTTGGGATTTCATTAACAACTAGGGGTTTGGAAATTACATGCACTCTTACACTGTATTCTGTTGCTGACGTACAGTATTGGAAGTTTCCCAAAACGTCTTCAGGTGGACTTAGGTGTAATTAAAACTTAAGTACTTAAAGGATAACACAGAGGTAAGAGAAGATTAGTTTTTCAGTCAGATCCAGTTGACAAGAGTAGGAAACCCTACCAAAAGCAGCACAACTTTTGCTGGGAAGAGAGAAGTGCTGGAGCTTGGCGAGATGCCATTCGAGGCCCTTGGCCCCAGGGCCTTTCAGTTTAAGGACCAGGAGCTGGTCTGGGTGACTGTGACTGTAGGTGCGGGTGCCCTGCTGAGTTCCTTCTCCCGCCCTCACTCCTCTCCTCACTCCAGTGCAGATGTGTTTGCTCTCTGTCAATTCAGTGTGCATTTTCCAGACTTTGCAAGCAGGTCTTTCTAAAATTACATCAGCCAAAGTGATGAACCAGCCTAATGTATAACTTCAGATTAAAAACTAAAATCAGAAGAGACAGGAGTTCCCGCTGCGGTGCAGTGGGTTAAGGATCTGACTGGAGCAGCAGCTCAGGTTGTTGAGGAAACGTGGGTTCCATCCCCGACCCAGCGCAGCGCGTGAAGGATCTGGTGTTGTCGCATCTGTAGCACAGGTGGCAGCTGTGGCCTGGATTCGATCCCTGGCCCAGGAACTTCCAACTCCCTTATGCCTCGGAGCAGCCAAATAAAAGGAGCGTTTGGTGTCTGTGTGCTTTCCCTTGTCAAGTCTGTTGCCGTGAACTTGGTTCTTCTCCAGAGAATGGGAGGATCCCTTTATCTCCTTCCACAGGATCTGATGGAGTTGGAGTGATGGCAGGGAATCTGCATTACTAACAGCCCCCCACCATGTCATCCTGAGGCAGACGGTCCCACTTGCCAAGCCCGCCACACCCCTGAGGGAGAGTCTAAGGTGGGACCTACCTGCTGTCTAGACTCGACCTGGCTACCTGCGAAGATCTACATCCTGACCCCCAGGCCCTGCGAATATTCGCCTTAGTGGCAGAAGGCACCAGAACTCCTCCTGGGGCCCCCTAGAGTCCCGAGGGCCCTTCCAAAAGGGAGGGCGGAGGGCAAGCTAGTAGAGGTGACAGTGGAGCAGAGGTGGAGCAGAAGGGCCATGAGCCAAGGACTGTAGGCGCCGCCAGCCGCTGGAAAAGGCAAGGAAACTGCTTCTCCCTCGGAGCCTCTGGGAGGAGGCAACCCTGCCCACACTGGGATGTCAGCCCAGTGAGGCCAAGAGTCTACGCCTCTGCCAGCTGCCAGCCGCTGCCACCACTGGCCTGGGGACCACAGTCTGGAGAGCAAGGGTCATACCCCCTCACCCTCGCACCTGGCGGGGCTTCTGTCCCTCCAGGTCCCTGCGCCAACTCATGAGATTATAGATAAACCTCTCGACGCCTTCCAACTCCTGCTTCCTCCCCTTCGTCTAAGAGTGTCCCGGGCGTTGATGGACACGTCTGCACCTGCTCAGGAGTCTGGCTTGTCGCTCACGTGCAGTGAAGTGGCTAGTGTCACGTCAAGATGAGAACGAGCCGCCCTGATTTGGTACTTGTGAAGAAGGCAGAACTAAATGAAGGATGCCTCCACATCCCAAACGGATTCGGCCAGCACCTCACCAGGGAGGCATGCTCACAGCTCAAGATGCTGCAGGCAAGTTCTCTGGGGGCACAGAGGGTTAAGGATCCAGCATTGCCACTGCTGTGGCTCAGGTTTGATCTCTGGCCCCAGAACTTCCGCTTGCCTCAGGCATGACCAAAAACTGTTGGTAAATTTTACAGCAAAATGGGCACAACGTTGTAAATCAGCTGTACTTTAATTTTTAAAAAGTGGAAAAAAACCAAGATGAGCTGCAAGATGGCATGTATCTTTTCACCCGCTTCAGATGTGAAAATTGGCCTCAGATTGATCCAATAGGGCCATAAAAATCTGTGGTCTGTAATTCCTCTTGAACTTTGCAAACCCCACGGCACCCCTACTGTTTTGCTTTTGACACAGCTTCGAGTCCAAGACAGGCAGATCTGTGTGTCTGCTCCGGTCCTGACTAGCCTTGGTGAAAAGCTGGGAAATCGCCCCTCTTCCCTTTGCTGCTGAGAGTTTCATGTTTACTTGTTGACTTTAAGGGTCTTTCCAAGGTTGTTGGGAAGGATGATGATTGAGAATCTCCACTTGACAAGTTTATTTATTGGGCCACACCAGTGGCATATGGAGGTTCCCAGGCTAGGGGTTGAATCAGAGCTACAGCTGCCGGCCTGCACCACATCCACAGCAACGTGGGATCCAAGCCACATCTGCAACCTATACCACAGCTCATGGCATTGCTGGATCCTTAACCCACTGAGCTAGGCCAGGGACTGAACCTGCGTCCTCACGTATGTTAATTGAGTTCATTAACTGCTGAGCAATGATGGGAAACTCCTGTTGGAAGTTTTTTTGTTTTTTTTTTGTTTTTTTTTTTTTTTGTCTTTTTTTTTTTGCTATTTCTTTGGGCCGCTCCCGCGGCATATGGAGGTTCCCAGGCTAGGGGTCGAATCGGAGCTGTAGCCACTGGCCTACGCCAGAGCCACAGCAACGCGGGATCCGAGCCGTGTCTGCAACCTACACCACAGCTCACGGCAACGCCGGATCGTTAACCCACTGAGCAAGGGCAGGGACCGAACCCGCAACCTCATGGTTCCTAGTCGGATTCGTTAACCACTGCGCCACGACGGGAACTCCGGAGGTTTTTTTTTAAATCACATTTTCAGTCTCACTACTTGGGATTTGTCTGTTCATCTTTTCTATTTCGCCTTGGTTTAGTTTTGGAAGATTGTATTTTTCTAAGAATTTGCCCATTTCTTCTAGGTTTTCCATTTTATTGGCATATACTTGTGTGTAGTAGTCTCTTATGATTCTTTGTATTTCTGTGATGTCTCATTTCTAATTTTATTGATTTGAGTCTTGTCTCTTTTTTTCTTGATAAGTCTGGCTAAGGGTTTATCAATTTTGTTGATCTTTTCAAAGAATCAGCTTTTAATTTCATTGATCTTTTCTATAGTTTCCTTTGTTTCTATTTCATTGATTTCCACTCTGATCTTTATGATTTCTTTCCTTCTGCTCACTTTAGGTCTTGTCTGTTCTTCTCGCTCATCTGTAGATGTAAAGTTAGGTTGTTTATTTGAACTTTTTCTTATTTCCTGAGGTAGGCTTGTATTGCTACAAACTTAACTCTTAGAACTGCTTTTGCTGCGTCCCATAGGTTTTGGAATGTTGTATTATCTTTGTTGTCATTTGCTTCTAGGTATTTTTTAATTTCCTCTTTGATTTCTTCAGTGATTCGTTGGTTGTTTAGTAGCATGTTGTTTAGTCTCCACATGTTTGTGTTTTTTGCAGTTTTTTCCTTGTCGATTTCCAGTCGTATAGTGTTGTGGTCGGAAAGGATGCTTGATATGATTTCAATTTTCTTAAAGTTACTGAGGCTTGATTTGTGGCCCAGAATGTGACCAATCGTGGAGAATGTTCCATTCCACTTGAGAAGAATGTGTGTTCTGCTGCTTTTAGATGGAGTGTCCTATAAATATCTATTAAGTCCATCTGGTCTAGTGTTTCATTCAGGGGCTGTGTTTCCTTGTTGATGTTCTGTCTGGATGATCTGTCCATTGCCGTAAGTGGGGTGTTAATGGTTCCTCGCTCTTACTGGGTTATTGTCTATTACTTCTTTTAAGGTTGTTAGCAGTTGCCTTATATAATTTAGTGATACTATGTAGGGTGCATATTTATTTACAATTGTTATAACTTCTTCTTGGATTAATCCTTTGATCGTTATGTAATGTCCTACCTTGTCCCTGCAAATACTCTTCATTTTAAGGTCTATTTTGTGTGATATGAGCATTGCTACTCCGGCTTTCTTTTGATTCCCATTTGCGTGGACTGTTCCAATTTGTCTGTCCCTAGAAGTGAAGTGGGTCCCTTGAAGACAGCATATATATGGGTCTTGTTTTTGTATCCATTCAGCCAGTCTGTGTCTTTTGGTTGGGGCGTTTAGTCCGTTAACATTTAAGGTAATTATTGATATGTGTGTTCTTATTGCCGTTTTATTAATTGCTTTGGATTTGTTTTTGTTGCTCTTTTTTCTTCCCTTCTTCTCTCATTTCGTGGTTTGATGACTATCTCTAGTGTTGTATTTGAGTTGATTTTTCTTATTTGTGTGTGTATCAATTGTAGATTTTTGGTTTGCAGTTACCCTGAAGTTTTGATATGAGTCTATAAATACACGAGATTGTTTTAGGTTGTTGGTCTCTTAACTGCAGGTGCATCTCCAGTGTCCTGCATTTGTACCCTCCTCTTCTCACAGTTTCTGATTTTGGTGGCATAATTGTGCATGGATGATTTCCTGTCTTTACTGTGTACATGCCTTTACTGGTGAGCCTTGTCGTTTGCGGTATTTTTGTTTCTAGTTATGACCTTTTCTTTTCTGCCTAGAGAAGTTCCTTCAGTATTTGTTGCAAATCTGGTTTAATGTTGCTAAATCCTCTTAGCTTTTGCTTATCTGTAAAGCCTTTGATTTCTCCTTCAAATCTGAATGACAGCCTTGCTGGGTAAAGTAATCTTGGTCAGAGGTTTTTTCCTTTCACCAAGTTAAGTATATCTTGCCAGGCCCTTCTGGCCTGCAGCGCTTCTGCTGAAAAATCTGCCAGTAGCCTTATCAGGGTTCCCTTGTATGTTATTTGTTTCTTTTCCCTAGCTGCTTCCAATATTTTCTCTTTGTCTTTAATTTTGGTCAGTTTGATTAATATGTGTCTCTGGGTATTCCTCCTTGGGTTTATTTTGTATGGTACTCCTTGTACTTCCTGGATGTGAATGAGTGATTCCTTTCCCATGTTAGGGAAGTTTTTGGCTATTACCTCTTGGAATATTTTTTCTGTCCCTTTCTCTCTCTCTGCTCCTTCTGGCACCCCTGTAATACAGATGTTGGTGTGTTTAATGTTGTCTCAGAGTTCTCTGAGACTCTCTTCATTTCTTTTCAATCTTTTTTCTCTTTTCTGTTCTGCATCAGTGATTTCCACTAGTGTGTCCTCCACCTCACTTATTCGTTCTTCTGCCTCCCGTATTCTGCTGTTGGTTGCTTCTAGTGAATTTTTTATTTGTTATTGTATTTTGCATCTCTATTGCTTAAGTTTTAAATCTTGTATTTCTTTGCTCAGTGTTTGCTGTAAATTATCAATATTTGCCTCCAGTTTATTTCCAATGTCTTGCATCATCTTCAGCATCGTCAGTCTAAAGTCTTTTTCCTGGAGGGTGATAATCTCCAGATTACTTAGCTATTTGGAGGGGGGGTGGTTCTTGTTCCCTTATCTGAATTACAGTTTTCTGCCTTTTCATTTTATAGATTTTTGGTGTGGTCTCCTTTTTGCAGACAATAGAGTTATAAACTCTCTTAATTCTGTCTGCCCCCTTTGTGGCAGAAGTTGGTACCAGGGCTTGCTGTAGGCTTCCTGATGGGAGGGACTGGTGCCTGCCCATTGGTAGGTGGGGCTGATTCCTATCCCTCTGGTGGGTGGAGCTTTTTCTCTGGGTGAGCTTAGAGGCTGCTGTGTGTCTGGGGGGTCTTTAGGCAGCCTGTTTACTAATGGATAGGGCTGTGATCCCACCTGGATTATTGTTGGGCCTGGGGCTTCTCAGCGCTGATGGGTGGGGCCAAATTTTCCCAAAATGGGCCACCTTTAGAGGAGCACTCGCTGATATTCTGAGAGCTTTGCCTGCAATGTCCTTCCCGCACAATGAGCCACAGTCACCCCTTGTTTTCCCAGGAGGTCCTCCAAGAACTGCAGTCAGGTCCAACCCAGATTCCTATGGAGCCTCTGCTTTGCCCTGGGACCCAATGCATGTGAAAGTCTGTGTGCGCCTTTCAAGCATGGGGTCTCAGTTTCCCACAGTCCCCTGGAGCTCCTGTGTACAAGCCCCACTGGCCCCCAATGCCAGATGCTCCGGGGGCTCTTTCTCCCAATGCCAGGTCCCCAGGCGTGGGGACTTGACGCAGGGTTCAGAACTCTCACTCCTGTAGGTGAGTCTCTGTGATACAGTTACTTTCCAGTCTGTGGGTTTCCCACCCGGGAGGGATGGGGTTGCTTATATCACATAATCACCCCTCCTACCTTCTGATGTGGCCTCTCTGTCTTCTGGAGTAGGATATCTTTTTGAAAGTTTCCAGTCCATTTGGTTGAAGGTTGTTCAGCATTTAGTTGCAATTTTGTTGTTTTTATGAGAGAAGGTGAGCTCCAGTCCTTCTAGTCCGCCATCTTCAAGTTTTTAAAAACTTTTGATCGACCTATAGCTATGTGCAGAAAAGTCGCACAAGCCGTGACATCCAGATGGCAAAGCTTCTCCAACTAAGCACACTGTGTCACCAGGGCCATCCTTGGGGCAGAGTGGGACCCATGCTCTGGGCACTTTCCTAGTGGTCACTCTCTGCCACCTGTCCTCTTTTGCCTGATTTTGGACTTGAGGTCAGTGGACTCCTGTGGCATCTACCCTCCGGCCTCTTTGACTGAGCTGCGAGCCATTAGATGGTGGCTTGCCCACGGCATGCTTTCCACCCCCTCATCGCCATGGGGCTTTCCTTCCTGTGAGTGTCCACATTTTATTTGTCCAGTCTACACTGATGGGCATCTGGGCTTTTCCAGTGGTGCCACAACAGGTCGTCTCACATGGGGCCCACTGAACAGCCACATGCAAGCCTCTGCTCTGACCTTTTGGAGGACAGCTCTCCCTGTGGTAATGAAACAATTGGAATTTTAGAAGTGCAATGAAACGAAAGGGTGGCGAGAGTCAGGGCTGAACTTCAGCGCCCAGGGGCAAAGGCAAATATCCCTGCATCTTTCGGTCACTTCCAAGTGAGCCTCTTGGTTCTAAGTGTCCAGAGCATGTTTTCAGAAAGGTTTGAACTGTGCTGGGGTCATGCAAGGTCCAAGGGGTCTGCAGATGGTTCTTCAATGCTGGACACCTCGTAGGAGCACACCCTTGCCCCACCCAGCACAAACCACCTTGAGCTGCAAGGTCGGGCAGGGGGAACTGGAATGAGTGGGATCCAGCATCTTTTGTTGGGACAGAAAGGCAGGGAGCAGTGAAGTCCAGGGACACCCTCCTTTGGGCTACGTTGTGCAAGAAAGCTTCATAGACAGTTAGTCTTTGTCCCCCTGCAAATCCCAGCAGACGTCAGACATCGAGCCCCTGAGATTTTTCTGCTGAAACGGCTGCTGCTTTTGTTCATTGGAATAATTGCCTGTGCTGGGGGCTAGAGGCTTGCAGCCCACAGTTCGTGGGAGGGCTGATTCCTGCCCGATCTGGATTCCAGCACGTGAGTCTGTGCCCAGGCCCCTCCCACCCTGACAGCCCTTGGCCAGGGCTAAGCTGGGTACAGACTTGCGGGGTTCAGTGCATGATGAAAGTGTGGGGCCCCTGGTTCAAAAAGTATGAAGAGGAGTTCCTGTCCTGGCGCAGCGGAAACGAATCCGACTGGGAACCAGTGGGTTAAGGATCTGGTGTTTCCGTGAGCTGTGGTGTAGGTCGCAGACATGGCTCAGATCCCGCGTTGCTGTGGCTGTGGCTGTGGCATAGGCTGGCGGCTATAGCTCTGATTTGACCCATAGCCTGGGAACCTCCGTATGCTGTAGGTGCGGCCCTAAAAAGCGCGCACACACACATACACACACACACACATTATGAAGAGTTTCAGGAGGGTGACAGTAGAGCATTGAACCAAGCACAGGCCCTTCTGAGCGCTGGGCACCCTGTGACCTCAAGGGTTGCATGCCTTGAGACCAGCCTTGCTCAAGGAGCCTCTGGGGCCGGGCGATTCTGTGATCTTGGAACCAGTCCTGAGATCTGGCCGATTGCTGATGTGTGGGAGACAGGTGGGCTCCCCATCCTTGGAAGGTCAGGTACAGACGTCAGGGAGTGCCTGGCTTGAACCCCCTGTGATTTGAGGAGGGGGCTCCTGGTACAGACAGCGAAGTGCTGTCCTCACCCCTCCCCAGCTGCCCTGGTTGTGGGCACCACTCTCTCTCCTCTGGACATTTATGTGAGGTGGTTTATGTAGGGTTAGGTGGGCTGTTGGGAGCAGACAGAAAAGAAACAAGGGGAAGACACATGTAACGGAGATGGAAAGAAGAGGAATGGCTCATGAACGTCACAGAACTGCCGGAACCATTTCCCAAAATTATCAGTACCTTTCATGCCA
This sequence comes from Sus scrofa, assembly GCF_054392235.1. Lineage (NCBI taxonomy): Eukaryota > Metazoa > Chordata > Mammalia > Artiodactyla > Suidae > Sus > Sus scrofa. The sequence goes on from NC_139399.1 coordinate 68,732,193, forward strand.
CTATTCCAAGGGAGCATGTGACCTTAATTAGAATATTTAGAAGATGTGAGCAGTAGAAGCATAAATTTGTATATTGCCGTCTTCATTCATTCAACAAACACTTCTTGAGTGCGTCCCAAGTGCTGGGGCCTGGGCGTGGCAGCGAGCAGAGCGAGATCCAAAGAGGATTCAGGGAATTAGCCACAAGGAGTGTCTCATGTGGGCATCTTGGGGCTGAGTGCGGCTAACTCGATACCTGTCCTTTAAGTCCATGGAACAGAAGAAACGTGGCTGGTGCGCGAGAAGGAAGTGTCCTCGAGGAGCCGGCGCAAGTGGTTGGAGCTGGCTGCTGCCCACCTCTCAGCCACCCTCTGGCTCTGCTCGCCGCTGCAGAGTGATCCTGCCTGCAGGGGGCCTTTCCTCTTGGTCACAGAGATGGCACAGTCATCGTCTCGGCTCATGCCTGTGGGACAGCTGGGGATGCCTGCCTACCTCCAACCCCTGACTGTGCCCACAGAGGGCTGCCTGCAGCTGGCTTGGCCCTGACCCAGCTGGGGCCCCTGGTAATGGGGCAGGCCCCGCATATCCAGCCAGTGGCAGTTCTTTATTCCAGTGGGGCAGGTCCTCACCTCCCAGCCAAGTGGGAAGGGGGAGGCTTCCTCTGTCAGTCCACCCGCCATGACAAAGGACCACAGACTGGACGGTTTAAACCACAGTTTCTTTCTTTCTGTTCTGGAGCCTTAAAGTCCAAGATCAAGATTTCGGCAGGGTTGTGATCTGAGGCCTCTGCTGGGCTTGTAGACGGCCACCTTCTCCCTGTGTCTTCACCTGGTGGTCCCTCAGCGATGCCCGAGTCCTAACCTGCTTCTCTTATAAGGACACCAGTGCCCGTTGGGTCCGAGCCACCCTCGTGGCATCATTTTACCTACCTTTCTCCCTCAAGGGCCTTGTCTCCAAGTGTAGTCACATTCTGAAGTAATGGGGTTAGGACTTCAGCAGATGAATGGGGGGGGTACAGCTCATCCAGGGGGCCACTGCTGGGTGCGCAGAGAGACTCCCCAGGTCACAGCAGGGCCAGATTCAGCAGAGAGGGAAGAGTACTCCAGAGGCTCAGGGTCGGACCTTCCGGGTGAGCTGAAGAGTTAGTCGGATCCCAGATGTGTCCATCAGACACACGGAGCCAGCCCGTTACAAGGAAAATCAGAGCAAACAAAACGTGAGGGGATGGGTGTTAATGCGAGCTCTGAATAGGGCTGGGAGCCAGCCCGCCCAATAGAAAAGCAGGAGATGAAATCGGAAAGGAAAAGATGGCTGGATCTCAAAAAAAATAAAGCCTAAAAAAACTTTTATAAAAAACTTTCACAGAGAAAGCCGAACAGATCGGAAAACATAATTGCGATAAATAGGACACCGAATTTCTCACCTTTAAATATAAAGAGGTAATGTAGACTGGTGAGAACTATGCAGATTAGAAGAGTAGACCAAACCTTAAAGAGGAAATTATGGAGCAGCGACTATTTAGTAAACTAGTGAAAAAATACTCGTTTCACTGGTCACCAAGGAGATGACCTGAAAACAGAGTTTTGTCACGCTTGTCCTCCCAGTTCTACCAAGTTTTCTTTTAAGTGACATTACTCACAACTGCCCCGAATCTGTTGAGTTAGCACTTTTACAATGTATCCAGAAATGTTAAATTGAAGTGGAAAAGAAATTGACAAAATATGCCAAGAGCCAGAGAAATGGTTGTGTGCTTTTATTCAGTGGTTCCAGAGCGAGTCAGGAAAAAAAAAGGAGTAATCCATGTGGGTGGGGTGGGACCTGTAGGAGGCAGCCCCCCCAGGCAGGGCAGGGGCTCCTGCCCCCCAGCTGGCCATCTGTGCTCTGTAGGGCCTGCAGGGAGCCCTTCTGCTCTGTCTGCCGCCCTGCTCCGCCCCAGCCTGCAAGGTCAAACACCGTCTCAGCCCAGGCAGGCTGCACTGCGGCTCCTCCTTCCTCAGCTCTTTCTCTCTGTGCTCCGACTGTCCTGTGAGCTGGGAACCCCCGGAAGCAGGGCCTGGGTCCCTCTGTCCCCGTGTCCCCCGTTGCGAGCAGCAGATGTGCAGCGGGTCAGTGCTGACTGGAAGGGTGTGGCCAGGGTGGTGGTCAGATCTGGGCCTTGTGTGGTGCCGTCTTCCAGAATGGACCTCAGGTCCCTGCCTCCTGGAGGTATGTGTCAGGTGGCCAGCACCACCCAACCCTCTCCCATCTTACTCAGTCCTCGTGGCAGAGTGAGGAGCTCAATCCCCAGGCCACACAAGAGTTGACCAGGCCATATCTGCCCTCCCTTGTTCAGGATTCAGTGAGCTCCCCGCCACACCCCGACACACACATGGCCTCGTTCCCCCTGGAGCTGGGGTGAGCATGCTTTTCTCCTGCTGAGCCCCCACCCTCTGCTACCCAGGGAAGTTCCCCCTCAGGCCTTCCAGAGATGAGACCTTGGCCCTGAGCAGTGGACACCATGCTGGATTACAGACTGGCCCTAATCCAGTGTGACTTCCACATTGTGACTTTTCAGGGCCTGCTCATGTATAAAATCCGTTTATTCCTTCTTTCCTAATCCGACGTACGATATGGGCCTGGTTTAGCCGCATTTGGGGTAATGGACCTGCCAAGGTGGTGTCCTTCCTGGTGCTTTGAGGTCAGCCCCCCAACGCCAGGGCCAGGAGCACCAGCCAGGGCCCCGGAGAGCTGGAGCCCAGCGGCGAGGCAGGGAAGCGGGTTCAAGTGAGAGCCCCAGGCGGTCAGTGTGAGGAGTTCCTTCCTGAGGGGCGTCCGTCTCTCTGGTTTCTTGGCTCCCCCTGGGCTGCCCTCAGCACCTTTACTTTAGTGCAGACAGACCCCGCTGGGGAGCCAGCAGTCACTTGTCACTGTGCGTAGATCTCAGTAAATATGTGTTTAGAACCAAAAGGAGGGAGCTGTTCATTTCAAGTGCAAACTAAGGCTGCCGTGGTCGCAGCCTGCATGAGATGAGCTAGGGCTGTCCACCGGCCTGGCTGCAGGATGTCTAGGAAGTGGGTTCGTCTCCATATTCCTTAGGTGGGTGACCTTTCCTTCCCGACGGAATGGGTGGTGTGTGGCTCTTGTGTGGGAGGAGGGCACTCCCTTCTGGGGACCCCACTGGACCCTCTTCCAAGCATAGCAATCTTCCTGTGATCTCTGCAGGTCTGCAGGACCTCAGAGGGGGGAATGAGGAGCTACTGATGCCTGGGGGCACAGGCGGCTGTGCCCTGGGAGTGCGGTGAACCTACCCCTTAGACCTCGAGGGACTGAGGGCTCCTTGGGAACAGAGGGACCTGGTTTGTTTGTCCACTCCTCACCTAGTCAGGGGTCTTTGGTAATAGGACCTGGATTTGTGTCTGAGGAAACCCCCATGTGCTCCATAGAGGGTCTTCCTGTACTCAGGGCGCCCGGGGCACGGGGACGCAGCCTCAGCAGCGCCTCTCATCTGGGGCCACCTGGGGGTGGGCTCGTGTCGACCAGAGCCAGGAAACGTTTGCACCTTTCTGGATTCCTGGGCGAGAAAAGCTTCCTGGATGCCAGGCAGGGTAGGGGTGTGGCGTCCAGAAGGAGCAAATCCTCTGGGAGTGGTGCTTCCGAGGAGCATGGAGCTCAGAGCAGAGAGAAGAAGCTGACCCTGGGGCGGTGACCCCAACACATGAGAATGCGGTCGGACTGCAGATTCTAGCTGCAGAATCACACCCGTCCCGTGTTGGCTTATGCTTCGGGTTTTCTGTCTCCTGCGTGGAAAGAGAACTAAAAGGCTCAAGGGCTTGAGAATGAACGATTCCAAAAACTGCCAGCGCCTGGCAGTGGGAGATGGGGTGAAAGGCAAGTGTGCTGGGCCTAGTCTGTGGACGCCACTCTCTGTCCTCAGGGTGGGTCAGGCAGGGGCACTTCCTGGGAAAGGCGGTTCTCCTGACGCTGGGAAGCACGACTTGGGATGCGGGTGGTGAGGGTTATTCCAGGGGGTAGCGGGGAAGGACAGGCTAGCTGCTTCCCCACCTGCATACTGGCACCTTGTCCTCTCGCTGCCTCAGTGCTGGCAGGTGGGTTGGGATTGGTTTTTGAGAAGACAGTGAAACAGGAAGTGAAAGCTCATTTTCCAAACAGAAGGGTGTTTTCAGACGGGCTTTTTGATGGATTTGTGTTTTTCAAAATCCATTCCATCAGGAGAAGTTAAGAAAAGGAAAATCTGATTTTCTGGAACATTGGAGATGGAAAAGGCCCAGCTCCTCACAGGTGGAGACCGAGTTTAACTAAGTTTATGATTTGAAGGCTCTAACGAGTTTGAAAAAGTCCCCTTGTCCCTTAAATCAGGTTCAGGTGGAAAAACTGATGTGTTGTGCCCGTGGAGATGGAATAAACCTTTGGCTGAAGGAAGAATAAAGCCATCAGCTCCCTCTTAGCAGGTTTCCGCCTCTCGCTTCTGCCCGTCCACCATATGGCGCGTTTTCTGAGTGGAGCGCTTTGCCTGTTCAGGAAAAGTGGTTGCTTTTCAGCGCAGTTAATTTAGTAGGACACAAATGTTGCTGACTGCTGGGAGTAAGGTTTGATCAAACGGATTGGTTAATTGGTTGCAGAGACATGTTGACCACGTGAAAGAGGGTGAAAGCGCAGTCGGACGCACTGTCATTAGGGTGGCCTTGCCCCCCTTTGCCTGTGGGGAAGGGGTCTCTGGGTGGTTGCCCAGAGCTGGAAACTGTCCACCGTTTGTTTGAGAAGCATTCGTTCCATGTGCCAGTCAGAGCTGAGATGCCGGCCAGGTGGGGTGGCCCTGGGTGCCGGTCCTCGGGCCTCCCCCAGGTGGGGAGGCCGCCTCACCTGTTCATTTCCCGGAAGCCTCCAGAGCACGTGCCTTGCTGTCTTCCACCCACTCCGTTATTTCTGAAAGCGGATAAATAAAGGGGCTTGAGCCATCCAGTCTCCCAGCACCTGCACTGTAACTCTCTCAAACCCTGCTGGCATTCAGGAGTTGGTTAGCCAGCCCCGACCGCGTGACCCGACGGGACTGTAGCTGCAGCGCGATCCACTGAGGCGCGTGCGGGGCCACAGCCCCCCCATCTGTGGTCGAGACCATGTTTCTCAACCTGGGCACTGCTGGGTGATCCTCCGCGTGGGGTCTGGCCTGGGTACTGCAGGGTGTCTACTCACTCCATGCCAGTACCCCCCCGTCCCCAGTTGTGATGACCACAGATGCCTCCAGACTGTGCCCAGTGTCTCCTGGGGACAGAATCCCCCTGGTCAAGAACCACAGCTCTAGACACCCTGCAGTACCCAGGTTCAAAACTGGCCTCCCAGAGTTCCTGTTGTGGCTCAGGGGGTTATAACCCGACTACTATCCATGGGGACGTGGGTTCAATCCCTAGCCTCACTCAGTGGGTTAAGAATCCTGTGTTGCCGTGAGCTGTGGTGTAGGTCCCAGGTGCAGCTCTGATTCGACCCCTAGCCTGAAAACTTACATATGCTGCACGTGGGGCCCTAAAAAGAAAAAAAAGAAAAAGTTGTTCCTGCACAGAGGGCGGGAGAGACCTAACAAGGGGCAGCCACTCTGGAGGGTGGGCGGCAGGTTTAACAAGCGAGGGAGCTTCCATGTGGCTTGTCTTGGGAGCAGGAGGAGTAGATCTCTTTGCCCCAGTGCCAGAATCTTGAAGTTTATGTAGAGGCCTTAGCGGGGTTCAGTCATTCCACTCTCTGCACGGTCTCAGTTTTGTCATCGTGGGAGGGTGCAGCCCCAGGTTGTGCTTGACCTTGACAAGAATCTGCTGCTTTGCATGAGAAAAACCTAAATGTGTGACGATTTCTCTCCCCTTTGCCCATTTGCTCATCTCCTGGTGTTTCTGTTGGCTCTCTCCTAACGAGGCCTTGTCCACCAATAGTTTCAGTGTTAAATGGTGAGTCAGGATGTGCTGGATGGTGTGGGGCATCTGCACCCTCTGCCAGGGCACCGCGAGACAGGAGACACACTGCATGCCCAGGGGCGGGGGTGGTTAGGTCACCCCAGCTTACACGCTCAGCTCAGAGTATTGGTCCTGATTAGAAAACTCCATGTCCAAGAAGTCAAGACATGTGTCCCGTTTGGCTTCAGGTCATCGGTTACTAGCTGGCCTTTGACACGAAGAACACTGGGTATTCACAGACCCAGGACTTGCCGGCTCCTTCCCCATGTATGTCTTTTATCATTCCCCTGCTCGTCCTCCAGTGCCTGCTGCTGCCCAGGCCCTGGGGGCGGAGGGCTGAGCCGAGGACCCCTCCCAGGCCTCAGCCACAGCTGGTTCTGCATACAGATGTGGACCTGTGTACGGTCAACAGGGCAGGTTGTTGTTTCTGATTCTTCGCAGACTGGAGAATTCAGCTCCCAGAGATTCCAGTCCATACCCTACCAGGAGGTAGGGCTAGGTTGCATTTTTACGGTTGTAGATTTTAAATCTCCTGGATCCGTTCATTTGTCCATGGACACTTGGCTTGTCCCCAAGTCTGGCCGCAAGGCTGTGGGCGTGCAGCTCGCTCTCTGAGATGCTGATTTTAGGTCTTTTGGATGCATATCCAGCAGTGGGGTTGCGGGAGCAGGTGGTAGGTGGTTGCCAGGGCTGGGGGAGGGGAAACAGGGATGAAGTTTCCGTTGTGCGAGGAGAGTTCTTGCAGAGCTCTGCTGCCCGGTCTGGGCGCCACGACAGCTTTTCAGAGGGCAGATCTCCTGTTTAGTGTTCTTGTTCTTCAGTGTCTCTGAAACAGTGTTCGAGCCCGGCTTTATCCGGGCCCCTGTGCTGCTGGTACAGCGGCACCCAGTGTGTCCAAGGGGCCAGTGGAGTGTGTCTTGCCAAGCATCTCCATGTGGGCCTGTGTTCTCCTGTTTGTTTTTTCTCTTTGTCATGGTCGTTCATTCATTCGGGGATCTACTAGAGGCATACTGTGTTTGGCACAGGGACGAATTCAGTGGTTCTTGTCCCCAGTGGGCTAGTGAGCACTAATCCTGTGATCACGGAAAGAGGTGAAGGCAGGAGCAGCCGTGGAGGCCAAAGGAGCCGGGGCGGGTGGGGGGAGGAGGACCTGGACATGATGCAGCGTCTTCCGCAGGTTCTCAGCTGGGGCTGGTTTACCCTGGGGACTTGGCAATGCCAGAGACGTTTGTCAGGACTGCAGGAGAGGCCTGTTGCTATCTGGTGGGTAGAGGCCGAGGATGCTAATAATAAACATCCTAAGCTTATGGGGGCACCCCCGCCCCCAGGACAGAGGGTTACCCTGCCAGAGGATCGGAGTGCTGAGGCTGAGAAAACCTGAAAGGTGAGCAGGAGCCGAACAGATGAAGAGGGAAGTGAGCATCCTGCAAAGGGAGCAGTGTGTGCCCAGGTCCAGGCGGGGGAAGCAAGGTTGAGGAGCTGGGAGACGCCCGGGCTGGAGGGGTGGCAGGACCTGGCTTGAGAAAGGCCCTGGGGGACGTGGCCTGCTGTCTGGCTCTAGCGCCTTCACCGCCAGCTTCTCCAGGGTCCTGACACTTGGCTCCTCCATGGGACAGCATTGACCTGGCTATAGTCTGGCCTTTGGCCAGTGGTCAAAAAAATGAAACCAGCCACACTACATTTCCAGGGATGGGGGGCTCCGTGGGTCTTATTAGCTGTCGACCGAGGTCAGAGGGCTTTGGCGCTTGTTTAACTCTGCAGATTAGAGCAGTTAATTTCCTGGGACGTGAATGCAGTCATGGCATTGGTCTGGAGAACAGAGGGAGGCGGCAGAGCAGGTTTTGTGATGCTGAAGGTGAGGTCATCTTTTAACCAAAATGCCTTGATCATCTTTGCTTTTTGGGTTTTTTTTTTTCTTTTTTTCTTTTCCATATGTCTCCTAAAATGAGGACCTTAGAATGCTGATGCTTTTAGGGTTTTCCTTAAAAAATATTAGTGGCGTATGCATGTGTCTATGTGTGCATGTGTGTAGGCATGTGTGTGTTACATGTCTGTATTATGCATGTGTGTATGTGTACGCATGTGTGTGCATCTCTGTGTGTGTCTGTATTACGTGTGTATGTGTAAGCATGTGTGTATGTGTGAGCATGCATGTGTGTGTATGTGTAAGCATGTATGTATGCAGATGTTAGCATGTGTGTATGTGTGTGTGTAAGCAGCTATGTAGCTGTGTGTATGTGTAAGCAGGTGTGAATGTGTTTGTGTAAACAGGTGTGTGTGTGCATGTATGTACGTGTAAGCAGGTTGTGTGTGAGCATGTGTGTGTGTGTGTGTATGTGTGTGAGTATGTGTAAGTGGTGTGTGCAGGTGTGTGTGTGTACGCAGGTGTGTGTGTGTGTTGTGTGTGTGCAGGTGTGTATGTGTAAGCAGGCATGCATGTGTAAGCAGGTGTGCATGTGTAAGCACATGTGAATGTGCCGGATTCCCCCAAGGGCTAGTTTGGTTGGGAGATACTGTGTAGCCTCCCCTTGCTCCTGGCACTCACTGGCACCTCCCATGGAGGCTCTGCAGCGAGCAGAGGCTTCTCGGTTTGTCACATTGAGCTGTTGTGTTACTGGATGGCAGAGCCTGCGGTCGTCATAGAGAGGAGGTGCTGCTGCTCGGGACAGGCCTTGGCGAATGCTGGTCTCATCCAAGGTCCCCTGCTGACGTGTTACATTAACCTTCGCAGCAGCTGCTGCGCTTGCTCCAAACCTGCTGCAGATGGTCCTGCACGCAGTCCTCCCGTGACCTGATGAGGGCTGTGTGAGCAGCATCACTCATCTCCCCGTTTTCCAGACAGGGAGACTGAGGCACAGAGAAGACAAGTCACTTGGCAAGTGGCCGAGGACAGTGAGGCTTCTCACTGTGAGCTTGTTTCCACGAGTGTTACCAGCTGTGCTCCACGCTCCAGGCAGCTGCTCTGAGGTCAGGAACCGCGTCCTCATTGAGTGCCCCACCTGCGAGAACTCTCCTCACCTGTGTCTGACAGGTGGGGAACTGAGCTCAGCGTTTGGGGCCCCCACGCTCCTCCCGCAGGTGCAGGTGTAGGAGTTACAGCCAGCTCGGCTGCTCAGCCCGCCCCGCCCCACACCCCCCCCCATTCAAATGTCAATAATGACAGTGGCAAGAGGGTACCAAGAATAGGCACAGGTTCCGTTCAGAGTCGTGTGACCTGAGGGCCCCATGTGTCTCATGTGGGTCCAGAAAAGCTCTCTTCCTTGGCGCTATCACTGGCTGCGCTGTGCGGTGGCAGTGTAGACAGCCAGGTCAGCCCCCCGCCTCGACTTGAACTTGTCAGCATTATTCATTCGCCTGATCTGCCGGGAGGTTGGAAGTGCTTCGTGGAGTGACTTCATGGAGTGGCTGCTCTCCTGCAGTTGATGGGAACTGGCTGTTCAGTCAGCAGAATCCGTGCTCCAGGACACATAGCTGCCTCGCACACGGAGTGATGGGCAGCACGTATTCGGAAGCTACCTGAGGTCAGATCCAGTGACGCCGGGGGCACAGACACCGCCGGCTGCCGCACTGGTGGTGGGTTTACTGAACTGGTTGTGATACAGGTAGGGTAGTCACCAACTTGAGGAAAGCGATGGGAGCTCATTCTAGATTCCCAAGGGGTATACCTTGGGGTCATTTGGATCAGGTCCCAGTCCCTGAAGGAGGCTCTCCATGTATGAGGGGCCTCCTCCTCATGTAACAAAATGCCATGACCTTCGGTGCATGTCACTCTTTGTCATAGATATTCAGAGCAGCTCAGAGGGGCTTGTGGCAGTTTGTGCTTCCCTGTTGGGGAAACAGTGGACTCAGCGTTTGATGCAGGCAGGAGTGGTGAGAGGAGATTACGGCTGTGACTTACCCAGAGCACAGCCTTTGTTCCCGAAATGATGGGGAAACATTAGCTCTGCCATGGGTCCCGTCCGTTGAGGGAGATCCCAGAGACGATTTACAACGTAGCAGTTTTTCCACGTATCTTTGGACAAAACTCCACCTGCCTGTCCTCGTCAGCTGCCAACTACCTGTGAGAGTGTGCTTGATGCTGGGTGGGATTCCAGCATGTCCCGATGTAGCCCTGCCTCAGGTGTGTCGCAAGGACCCGTGCTAGGGTCCATTTGAAGAGGATCCCGGAACACCAAGTCTTGCAGGGAATCTGATTTGGGGTTGGGAGTAGGGGGTAGTTCTGTGTGGGATCCCAGGCCAGGAAGGCTTCCTGAGGAGTTTAGATATTAGATTGAAACTGATTGTTTTTGTGTCCTAGGGCTGCTCTAACAAAGTACCACAAGTCAGGTGGCTCAAGGCCACAGAGGTTCCCTCTCACCATTGGCCTGGCTGGACATCTGAAGTCAAGTGTCCTGGCTGGGTCGTATTCCTTCTGGAGGCTCTGGGCAAGGATCCCTCCTGCCTCCTCCAGCTTCTGGTGGTGACCAGAGGTCCTGGTGCCCCCTGGCTACCAGTCCCATCTTCCAGCATCTGCTTCTGTCATCACCTGGCCCTCCCCTGTGTGCCTACGTCACCTCGATGTCTAATTCCTCTTATAGGGACACCAGTCATTAGATTAGGGTCCCCCCAACTTAGTACGACATCATCTTAACTTGATTATGTCTGCAAAGACCCTGTTCCCAAAGAAGGGCATGTTCTGAGTTTCCAAGTGGATGTGAATGGGGGGGGGGGCGCTGTTTAGCCCAAGACACCGCTCGGCGGTGGATATGGAAGAGGTGCAGAGCAAGTTTCTCACCCAGAAGGAGTCACATTTGTTTAGCCTCATAGTCACCAGCGTGTCCCATTTCCAGACGAGACCATCGCAGGCACTCGACCCACCCATGAGAACTTGGGGATACCAACTCCCCGGGGGGCGTCAGTCAAGACGGTACGGGAGCAGCGTCTTAAACCATCATCCTGCTTCCCTCGTAAGCATATGGAGGAAATACCTCCGGTCACTCTGGGGAGGATGCTGGCCTCCACCAATCCCGACCCGAGAGATGCTGGGCAGGGGATGTCACCTACGGGGCACAGCTCTGCCGTCACAGATGTGCCATCGCAGGAAGTTAAACGAGATCATCCACGTCGGGTGCTTTGCACAGTGCCTGGCACAGAGTTGACCCTCTGGAGGATGCTGCTTTTGGCTTCTGTAGCAGCATTCCTCACTTTTTCCATGTGGGTCATAAATCAGGGTCGTTGAAAAAAAAAAAAAGCCTTAGCTTTTATTTTATTTTATTTTGTCTTTTTAGGGCTGCACCTGTGGCACATGGATGCTCCCAGGCTAGGGGTTGAATCGGAGCTGCAGCTGCCAGCCTGCACCACAGCCACAGCAACGCCAGATCCGAGCCGCGTCAGCTACTTACACTGCAGCTCATGCTATTGCAGGATCCTTAGCCCACTGACTGAGCAGGGCCAGGGATCAAACCCGCGTCCTCACGGATACTGGTTGGGTTCATTACTGCTGAGCCACAGCGGGAACTCCAAGCCTTAGCTCCTAAGCGCTTTTAGTAGAAAGTCCCCTGAAGGTGTTCTGAGGAAGCCACATCCCCAGATTCTGTCCCCCACAGCCATGAGACACATCCAGACTGTCCTTCCCTTGCCGGTGTGACGCTGCTGCTTTAAATTCTGCTGGTGTTTCCCCCTATCTTTAAATAGCAGGCCTCGGAATGTCTCCGTTATCTGACAAGTAGAAGGAGAAGTAGAGGCGACGTGTCTTGCGGGGGGTCGTGGGAAGGGGAGGTGTGTGTGAGTGAGGCGACGGCAGGCGGGCAGCGGCCCTCCACGGCACCGGGGCTGGGAGGCAAGGGGGTCGACCGCCAGGGGGCAGAGCTCGAAGTTCCTGCCGCAGGCGCCAGGCCGGGAGCCCTGGTCCGGGCGGAAGGCAGCGTGCTCCGCAGACATGCCGCGCTTTGGCCCTCACGGAGCTCCGTGGCTCTGAGCTCTGCAGGGCCGCCTCCAGCGACGTCCGAGGTCTGGTTAGGAGGGATGGGAGAGCTTCCCACGGGGCGTCCTCTGCCCAGACGCTCAGTCTGTGGGTTTGATCGCCTTTTCCCATTGGAACCCGGCCAGTCGGCCTCGTCAGTTCGAAGCCCTGCTCCTGCCCTCTCGCTTTGCTGACGATGGTGGCACCACTCCATACCAGAAGGTGAGACATCGCCATTCCCAGTAAGATCTTCCGCGACTTACGGCAGAATCACATCCCCATGGGCCCACTGGAAATTGAAAATATCTTCAGAAAAACCTGCACTTGATGCACCTGACCCACTGAGTGTCACGGCTTAGCCTTGCCCACCATCCGCATGCTCGCAGGGCTCGCCTGGGGCTGCGGTTGGGCCAGACCATCGAACACAAAGCCTGGTTTATAATACAGTGTTGCGGAGCGCGTGTCACTGATGGAATGCTGTGCTGAAAGTGGATCCAGTGGTTGTCAGCGTGCTGGTTGTTCACCCTCCCGATGGCGGGGCTGGTGGAGCTCCAGCTGCCGCTGCCGCCGCCCAGCATCATGAGAGGGGACTGGACCGCCTGCTGCCAGCCTGGGAGAGATCGCAGCCCGGGATTCTAGGTGCAGTTTGTACGAGATGTGTGTCACTTCCGCACCATCCCAGGCCCCAGAATCCGAGGCCGAACCGCCGCCAGTCAGCCGGGGACCATCTGCACACAGGCAGAGCTGAGAGCAACGAGGCCGCCTGGAGCTCGTCGAGTCAGCGTTCCCCTCCTGTCTTCAGACGCTGGCTTTAGCGGCAGACACAGGGAAAGAATGAGGTGGCTGTCCGCGTCTTCCCTCTGGGAATCTTTGTTTAGGCAGGTAATTGAGAGTTACTTTCCACAGACTTTTCCACTTAAGTGATTTGTTTTAGGAAGAGTTTAGCCCAAAGTTGAGTTCACTGTAGATTTCTATGAATATATATCGAATGAACAAATGAATGAGTGACATGTTTTGAACTACACTGGCTCACTGCTGCAAAATTACATGTATAACAGGAAACTTGGTTAGGGGAAAAAAAAGGTTATTCTTAATAAATGCACGGTTTTCTCCCAGATGTGCTATGTGGTTTCAGAATCTCCTGAAAATGCCCAGCACGTGTGTCGTCTGGCCAGCTCAGAGGATGTGGAATTTTAGCTAATTAAATGGGGGGGAGCACGAGAATGTCACTGTATGCAAAGTAGTTGACCATTTTTCAAAGATTCAGTGCAAGACAATATAATTAGCATAACAGGTGCACTGCGTAGAGTTCAATTCCTCCTGGATCCAGAAGGCTCACAGGTATTGTGGAGGATGCTGGGGAGTCATTGGAGACCCCAGGTCCCAGCAGGTCCAGGCGTGGGGGCAGCTGACTTCTGCCCAGAAGTGTTCGGGGTGAGAGTCCACAGGACAGAACTTTTTCTCCCTGAGGTCACATCCGTCAGGAGCGCAAAAGGAGTTGTTTCTCGTTTTCTTGGAGGAGAACTTTATTTGGCTGTAGGTGGTGCGGGGCACGGGTAGATGGAAGACACGTTCCTCCTTAGGACGTTTCATCTCGGTAAAATCCTTAAACACCTCAAGGACCGGGATCTCGCCGGCTGTGAAGCGCAGTGAGATATATGAAAGAGCCATTCTGGTGTTGCCTTCCTACATGTCATTTCCAAATAACTTGTTTGTGGGGTACGTTTTTACTGGCTCTGAGGTTTAAGATTTACCTCCACCAGCAAGACTAGGCTGTCCTCTTCATCCCCTGTCCCTGAGCAGTTCCACAGAAAGGAGAGGGAAGAAGGCGCCCTGGAATTCGGCGGGCACTGCCTGAAGTGGGCTGCTGGAAGCAAATGACTGCTTTGAAGTTTCATATTTTATCTGAAAAATTCATGCGCCCAGAAGCTATATAAGAAAAGACAGTTATGCTGGACTGTACAAAAATTAAAGGTCCTTGGAGTTCCTGTCGTGGCTCAGCTGTAACGAATCTGACTAGGAACCATGAGGTTGCAGGTTCGATCCCTGGCCTCACTCAGTGGGTTAAGGATCTGGCGTTGCCATGAGCTGTGGTGTAAGTCACAGATGCTGCTCAGATCTGGCATTGCTGTGGCTGTGGCCTAGGCTGGCAGCCGCAGCTCCGATTGGACCCCTAGCCTGAGTGGGAACCTCCATATGCCGTGGGTGCGGCCCTAAAAAGACAAAAAAAAAAAAATTAAAGCTCTGAACTGTCAAAAGCATACCACTTAAATTTTACAGGAAAAAAAAAATAGAATCCTGGGAATTCTACAGAACAGGAAACCAGGCAGCCTTTCTATAGGATGACGTGTGGTTCTATGAATGACCTGGAGCTTTGATTAATAACTAACCTTATGTGAAGAAAAGCAGATTTGCACGACAAAGCGTAGACTAGGACTGTTTGTGGGAAAGAGGGACCCTGTTGGCATCTGTGCGTGTGTGTCTGCGTAGGGCGTCTGTGGAAGGCACACACATCCCTCTGGGGAATGGGAGGGCGCGGGGGTGGGGAGGGGCTTTTACTGCCTGGTGTGAATTGTTGCTGATGGACGTGGGTTCCTCTTTAATAGAATTGCTCATTTAAACAGCAGTTTGTTCAGGGAGGAAACTTACCTCTTCTGTTTGCTGTGGGCAGTGACCGCATTTCCCGTCATACAGTAAAGGCGTGAGAAGATTCACCTGCGCTCTGCATTCTAATCCTCAGTGCACATCGAGGCCGGGACCTGCGCCCAGAGGCTGTCGGTTGTGCCGCCCTTGAGCTGACGTTAATAATCCCTCATGCTCTCCTGTCTTCACAGCGTGTGCTCACCTCCTGGAAATAATCTCCTCACGTCCCATAGACACTGGACAGTCACTTTTAACTCTTTGTCACTGGAGGGGCCTTTGCCTTGGCTAAATAAGGTTCAAGCTGTAGTTGCAGGTCCTTCAAGAACTCCTGGTGTCTGGGCTTCAGTGGCCTGCCTTCTGGGCAGCAGCATCTGCTGCCTGTGCTGGGGTCCCTTGGGCGTCCTGCAGCCCCGCTTGCTACCTGCACAAGCCCCTGAGTATGTGGCACAGACAGGCTCCAGCAGGACCCTGCACACATTGGCCTGAAAAGGTCTTTACTGACGGGCAGATGCCAGTCTCGGACAGTAATCTGAATACATGCAGAGCTATGCCCACCCTCCACTGAACAGGGGCAGGCCAGTCCACTGTCCCCACAGTTGTTCCCATCACAGCAGAATCGCTTGGGCTGTAGGCTTGTCTCTGGAGGACCATTGGAAAGAGCCTGGAAAATGTACATCTGTGTCAGAGGGACGATGAGGAAAGGCCCCACGTTTCCTGTGTAGAGTAGGTTTTTATCACAGTTGTGGATGCCGAGCCAGGCAGGTCTGGCTGTGTCCCTAAGGAATCCGGGACACTTCCTGTGACCATGAGATCTGACTTACAGGGCAAATCTCCCACCACAGGGATGCTCCTCCCTCTGCCCAGGGCAAGGGCAAGAGCTCAGAGGCCCGGGCCACCCGTGGGGAGCCAGACACTCCCGTTTC
This sequence comes from Sus scrofa, assembly GCF_054392235.1. Classification (NCBI taxonomy): domain Eukaryota; kingdom Metazoa; phylum Chordata; class Mammalia; order Artiodactyla; family Suidae; genus Sus; species Sus scrofa. Next base: position 68,747,615 of record NC_139399.1, read on the forward strand.
TCACTGGCGGTGGGGATTCTTGGCACATCCCATCATCCCTGTGTATGTCTGAGCATCAGCAGCCCAAGCTCAGACCCTGGCCTCGGTGCAGAGAATGCTAGGGTCTCGCTTCCTCTGCCCATAGGCAATCCAGGGCTCTTTTAACTGCACAGGAGCCCATTCCCAGCTGATTCAGAGAGGCTGACTTTCTATCGTCTCTCCCTTGGGTGAGAGCACCCTTGTTTTTACTTTTGGCTTCAGCACCTTGAGGTAAGAAAACCACCTTCTTTGTGGATGCCACACTCTGCCCACCATGCCCCAGCCCTTCCTGGGCCTCACGCTGTGTTCACGGCTATGTCAGGACAAGGCTGCAATCTTGGTGCCCTTTCCGTGGCTTCTTCTCCGCCCCCTTCCATCCCAGACGCAGGGCCTCTCAGAGCCTTATCTGGTAATAAAGCCTCAGCCTCCTCTGTCCCAACCTAGAGTCTTTATTTTGGGACCAAGCTGGATTTGATTATAAAGGGCAGCATTCTTCCCTTCAAAGAATCTGCCTGGGTGTTGATTGCTTGCTTAGCCTTTTGAGAGCAGGGAATTATTTTTAGAGGCATTTGAGCAACTCTCATAAAAAAAAGAAATAGGAGTTCCCACTGTGGCACAGCAGGTTAAGAATCCCACTGCAGCTGCTTGGGTTGCTGCAGAGGTGCAGGTTTGATCTCCAGGCTGGCAATGTGTGTTAAAGGATCTGGCGTGGCCTGGGAACGTCCATGTGCTGTGGGTAGAGCCAAATTAAAAAAGAGAAGAATGCGCGGCCAGCACTCCAGTCCCACACGCACGTGCACACCTGAGGCGGGGCTGGCAAGGTTCTCTTTCCTGAACGTTTGGCACAATCCAAGCTGTCACCCTCCATTTCGACATTGAAGGGGTGTGGGCTGTAGGGAGGGTTCATGTGCTCTGGCTTATGGAGACGCCAGCAGTGTGTTTATTGCATTGGCCACCAGATGACCAGGCCACCAGGACGCAGCCCAGCAGCTTTGAGTGTGGCCCAGCACAGCTCTGAGAAGTACTTCGGTGCAGGGGCTGCCCTGGTGGCTGGTGTGTGTCCAGGTGGGTGGAGAGTGGAGGAGGCCTGGAGCACCAAGGGCCCCACTCCGTGACAGGAAGGCAAGGGCAGCTGCTCTGGGCCACGTGGTGAGCCACCTTCTGTGGCTTCCAGACACCTGTGCCCAAGTCCCAGGTTGATATTTCAGGTGAATAATGGGTTTATTGCCTCTGCAGCAGAGTGGCTCAAACATCCAGCTCTCGGCCATCTGGGAGACTCACTGTGAGAGCATGTTCCATGCAGCTCCAGTGTCACCACTCAGCACATGGTGCATCTGAGGCCTGAAGGGGCTTGGTAATGGGAGGGGCAGGAGGTGGATTGTGAGGTGAGGGACGGGAAGGGCATCCGGCTAAGTAGGGACAAGAGGGGTGACCTCTTTGGGGACTGAGAAGGCAGTCCAGGACATCCTGGCCTAGCCTTTCCCACTTCAGGAGGTGCCAGACCAGAAGGGGTCTTGGTTTCAGTTCGTGGGGCCTCACCTGCCGTGGAGGCTTGGGCTGCTCTGTCCATGGTTGGAGTTTGCGGGAAGCTTAAAGGGGGCAGGCTTCCCTTGCAGGCAGGATGTTCTGCCCTTTCTCGTGTAAACGCGTACGGTTCCCTTATCCCTCCTCAGGGAACTCCCGCAGCTGACTGCCCTCCGGGCAGGGCGCCTGTCCTTAACGCCCCCCCACACTCTGAGGGTCCCTTGGGGCCATTCTCCACCCAGCCCAGGCTCCCTCCTGCTGCTCCCACTTGAGCCATGTCCCAAGCCTTATAGAAGCTCCTCTGACTGGAGCACAAGGCTTAGGGAGCCCTTGTGTGTTAGGCTGCGCCACACGTGTAATTCCAGGCAGGTCTCTCCAACCCGTGAGACAGGCACAGCCACTAGCCCCACTTTGTAGGAGAGCATCAGGCTCACAGCAGTGGGCAGTGGAGCAGGATGGGGCCTAAGCCAGCGTCCTTCCCTTAGGCTGACAAAGCATAGCCCATGGTCTCTGCCCAGCCTGTCCTGGGTGTTGCATTCATTTTTCATAGCCTTGGACTTTCTGCCTCAGGCTTCTTAAAGGCTTCGTAATGGATGCGGTTGAATTGGCTGGAAAACTAGACCCTTGCCTCCGTCTTGACTTTATGGCCTGAGATTTCTGCACGGGACCTTGAAACCTTCATTTTCCCAGGCCAGTGAGCCCTGTTGTCCAGGGAAGCTCTTGCAGCCCTGGGTCTACACTGTTAGCATGAGGCTGGTAGCACAGGGACAGGGCTGGTGTGAGCTGAGCTGTGGGTGGAGAAGACTCACTGGCTTCCCGTGACTCAGTGTGAAAAAAGACCACGAAACACTCCTAATAACATTTTGTGCAGAGTGCATGTGTAAACCATAATATTTTGGCTACATTGGGTTAAATAAAGCATTAAGTTAAGGAAAACAGTTTCACCTCCATTTGTACTTTTTAAGGTGGCATCAGAGGCTTAGGATTGTGCACACGACTTGAATCATCCATCTTTCTGCTTCATGGAGCACCCTTCCAGCTGTTTCCACCTCTGCCCAGGACTTGGGCGTCACTCTTGCTGTGGTCAGTCCTGTGGAAGGGTAAACTGCCCACTGGCCACTCCATTATGCACGTGACGGTGGATTCCCTGGGCAGGGGGGACCCGCCTCTGTGGTTGCAAGGTTGAATGAACTGCTGGAGCCCTTGCCAGGTCTCTCTGTCTCTCAATCACCCCCTCTTCCATCAGGACACCCCGGGCCTTGGCCCTCCCTGCCTGATGCCCAGCACCATGTTCCCTCGTCTGTGTCTGCATCCCAGGTTTCAGTCCAAATGTCCCAAGTGTCTTGGGTTGCTTGAGAAAGGCTCAGCCAACTGAGAGTCGTAACTCCTTCACCCAGCACGTCAAGGGGACAGAGGTGTCTCCTGTGACTTGGGGATGTCTCTTGGCCCCAGAACATGAGTCTCCTTACTTGAGAGAGGGTGGGGTCTGATGGTGTGGCTCCCATGGCTGGCTGTGGGACAAGCCAGAGAGCCTGGGCTCCAGGACCTTTGCAGACCCACTGGGTCAGAACCCACCAGGGGAATCTGGGGACGTACAGGTGTGTGCGTGCATGTGTGTATCGTATGCACATGTGTACACACACACACACACACCCCTTGTCTCTCCCCTGGAGACGCTGACCTTGTCCTTAAACCCTCGCTTTCCCTCGCTCCACAGCAAATGCCGTCACTTCCAAAATGCATTTGAAATCTACCCCCTTAGCTCCTCATCACTCTGGATCAAAACAGTCATCTCCCAGGGGTCTCTGAGTGGGGGTCTCCCCCCAAACACAGCTCTGTGGGGGTTAACCTGGATTCGCCATGCAGCCCACCACCCCACTCCTCATATACACCCAAGAGAATGAAACCTACGTCCCACAAAAACTTGTGCACGAGTGCCCTAGACAGCGTGGCTTGTGGCGGTCAACCAGTGGAAACCACCCAGATCTCATCAAGGGGTAAATAATGGATAAACCGAATGTGGTAGCTCCACACAATGGAATATTGTTCGATCCTGAAAAAGGAAAGGCATGCTGACACACGACCACAGGGGTAAGACTTGCCGAGGGGAAGGAGGCAGGTGCAGTGGACCCATAGCCAGTCTGCAAGGACAGCAGGTGGATGGAGGGCTGCCAGAGCCGGGGCTTGGGGAGGTGGAGGGCAACTGCTAGTGAGGGTGGGGTTTCCGCAGGGGGATGAAAATGTGCTGGAGTTAGAGGGTGATGGATGCAGGCTCTGCACACGTGCTCTGGACCATTGCACTCTACACTTTGAGGGGGGGACTAGGCACACAGATTATGTTGCACCTAAGCTATTAGGAAAAAAGCAGTCTCCACGCAGCCCTCGCCTGCTTCCCAGTGCGCTAACCCACCTGTCCTGCCCCTTCTCGACACCCCTGCCCTGCAGTGAAGCACTCCCTCTTGCGGTTCTGCACGTGCTGTGTTCAGGCTCCCTCACATCTCGCAGGCCTGCAGTGCCCTCCCCGAGCTCCGGCATCCTCACTCTGGGTCTGAAGTGGGTGGTCCTCAGCCCCTCGCTGCCTTCCTTCTCCATGCTGTGTTCCTCCTGTGTCTGCACAGAGCGCGCCAGGCTGGAAACCGCCGCCTTGCTTGCTTGGTCGGCTGCTTGTCTGTCTTCCTCCATGATAAAGGATGCTCTATGGCCAAGAGGCATCTGTTTGCTCTCTGTTCTGCGCCCATGCCTGGCACCTAGTAGGAGCTCAGACCTTGCTGGATGAGCAGGTGCTGAAAGGAAGCAGCGTTGGCCCTGGGCTTGCCCCATCTGGTCTTGTCTGGGTGAGCGGAAGCCCCACATGATTATGGGATGGAGGCTGCCCACAGCCCTTACCCTGTGGTGTGGTGTAGGACCAGAGACTGCAGCACCCAGAAAGCACCCCAGAAAGAAAGTGAGGCCTTGCCTTTTCATTTGCCTGGACGAAACCCCCAGACCTCCTCCCTGGTTGAGGGGACCTCTGGGAAACGGTGGAGCCTTCGGTCAACTCTAAGACTTGAGTCCCCTCAATGGATGGGAGAGGTATTGCGTGTCTTATTAGTAAGCGCGATGGTAGCAGTAACGCTGCTGCAGGACGCAGACGAGATAAGACACCCAGCAGTTTCCTGCAACACGCCGGTTCTGCCGCATAGACAGGGAGCGCCCAGAAGCAGGAGTGGAGGGCACGTGACTTGGACGAATGTCAGTGTGTTTGTATCGATTTTCCTCCTACTGGTCCAGCTGGTGGGGAAGAAGGAGCAGGCCCAGGTCATCAGTTTTATCTCCTCCAGGTAACTGTACAGTAGCAACGTGTCTGGTCCAAGGGAAATTGAAGGTAGTTATATTTGTTTTGTTCAGAAATTTAGGATTAAGCCTCATGTGAAGCTTTTAAAGATTCCAGACACGTGGATCTGATTTTTACTTTATTTTATTTTATGTATTTATTTTGCTTTCTAGGGCCACACCCATGGCATGTGGAAGTTCCCTGGCTAGGGGTCGAATTGAGCTGCAGCTGCCTACCTACACCACAGCCATAGCAACACAGGATCTGAGCCACATCTGCGACCTACACCACAGCTCATGGCAACACCAGATCCTTAACCCACTGAACGAGGCCAGGGATTGGACTTGCATCCTGATGGATACTAGTTGAGTCCATAACCTGCTGAGCCACAAAAGGAACTCCTTAAAAATGTACTTGCACGCTTTACTTGGGATGTGCAAAGTGTGATTATTTCACCATAGATGCAGCGCACATGGTTTGGGTACTGGCTTGCCAGGCCTTCCAGGGGTAAGGTGGTCTGTCTGTCCAGAGGTGGCCCCGCCAGGACCCTAATTGTCCCAGGGATTTCTCCTGCTAAGAGAATAGACAAAGCACATTGAATGCCCATGACTTAGATTGCTGTCAAGGATTCCGTAGAAAGTTCACAGAGGCTACACTGTGCAACTGGGAGAGCTCCCTGTGTGGAGAGCATCAGAGTGGGGGACATGGTGGGTCTCCCCTGAGCATCACCCTGGCCAGGAGCCAGAGTGCGGGATTTGGTCCTGGCATCTATTGGGAAGTACGCTGTAGAGTATTTTACCTTCTGATCCAGGTGTCAGGGATGTTTACGAATGACTTTACGAATTCCCATTGCAGCTCAGTGGCTCAGATCTGGCATTCTGTAGCTGTGGTGTAGGCCGGCAGCTACAGTTTCAATTTGATCCCTATCCTGGGAACTTCCATATGCTGCAGGTACGGCCCTAAAAAGACAAAAAAAATAAATACATAAATTGATTAAATAAGTAAATAAATAGTAACTTTGGTAAGAGCTGACTCCCTAAGCCTTGTTCTTCTTCTCTGTGCAGTGGGGATAAGAGCAGTTCCTGGCTCACTCGCAGGTCGTTTGGGGGTGAACTAAGATGATGTGAGTAGGACATGGCACCGTGCCTAGCACGTGGCGGGCATGTTTCCCTCTTTCTTCCTCCTCTGCCATCAGTATTATTGTGGTTCAATCAGAGGGTTTCACTAATTCTCCTCAGTAGCCTGTTATCTCATACTACCTGTTCCCCAGCAAAGTGGGGCGCCCTTTTTCAACCCCTTTTGTCCCCTTTAAGGAAGGCCTTTTGGGGGGCCTCTTTCAGTCTCCCATAGTCCATGCCAATCCTGGGTACACAGTGGGTCCTCACTAAGTTCTGATGGAAGAAGGCCAGCGCCTGCTCCATCCAGTTATCTGTGCCTGTGGGGAGCAGCTTCTTTTCAGCCACAGATGGGGAGGTTGTCAGTGTGGGGTCTCCAGTCCTTGCTGCAGAGGGCAGGCGGCCCAAGTCCTGGACAACCAGATGGGAGCCTCTGAGTTCCAGGGATTTCTGCCCACCCTACTTCCCCCAGTAGACCTTACAGGGAAGGGTCTGTCTTCCCTCCCTGTCTCAATTCTGTGGAGACAACACCCAGTATAGAAACACATCCATCCACTCACACACAGCGGGAAGGACAGGCCCTCTGGGTGGCAGTTCGATGTCAGCCTTAGTCTGGCTATGTGGGAGCAACCCTGGTCCTTCTTTCCATGAGGCTTACAGCAAGAGCTTGAGAAAAATGGGCCTGTGCTGGATTCCTGGCGCTGCTCTTCTTGGCCCAGACAATTACTCTTTCTCTTTGAGGGGCAGGGGCTTTCTGTGAAGTGGGGGCTTTGTTCTTGACTGTGGCTGGCAGCGTCCCTGGTCAGGTACCATGACAATGATGTGGGTAATGCTGAGGAAGAGGAGGAGATGCTGGTGAAGATGATGAAGATGATGGTAGCGGTGACGGAGGAAACGATGGCGGTGAGATGATGGCGTTGATGGCAGTGAGAGTAATGATGGTGCTGATGACGACGGTGAAAAGTGACAATGAAGAAGATGCTGCAGACCGTACTGATGATGATGTTGGTAGTGATGGCGATGAGAGTGAGGATGAAAAAGATGCTGCTACTGCTGGTACTGATGATGATGGAGCCGAGGGCGATGTTGGTAGTGATGGCGATGAGAGTGAGGATGAAGATGCTGCTGCTGCTGGTAGTGATGGTGATGGAGCCGAGGGCGAAGTTGGTAGTGATGGCGATGAGAGTGAGGATGAAGAAGATGCTGCTGCTGCTGGTACTGATGATGATGGAGCAAGGGCGAAGTTGGTAGTGATGGCGATGAGAGTGAGGATGAAGATGCTGCTGCTGCTGGTACTGATGGTGATGGAGCCGAGGGCGAAGTTGGTAGTGATGGCGATGAGAGTGAGGATGAAGAAGATGCTGCTGCTGCTGGTACTGATGATGATGGAGCAAGGGCGAAGTTGGTAGTGATGGCGATGAGAGTGAGGATGAAGATGCTGCTGCTGCTGGTACTGATGATGATGGAGCCGAGGGCGATGTTGGTAGTGATGGCGATGAGAGTGAGGATGAAGATGCTGCTGCTGCTGGTAGTGATGGTGATGGAGCCGAGGGCGATGTTGGTAGTGATGGCGATGAGAGTGAGGATGAAGATGCTGCTGCTGGTACTGATGATGATGGAGCCGAGGGCGAAGTTGGTAGTGATGGCGATGAGAGTGAGGATGAAGATGCTGCTGCTGCTGGTACTGATGGTGATGGAGCCGAGGGCGAAGTTGGTAGTGATGGCGATGAGAGTGAGGATGAAGAAGATGCTGCTGCTGCTGGTACTGATGATGATGGAGCAAGGGCGAAGTTGGTAGTGATGGCGATGAGAGTGAGGATGAAGATGCTGCTGCTGCTGGTACTGATGATGATGGAGCCGAGGGCGATGTTGGTAGTGATGGCGATGAGAGTGAGGATGAAGATGCTGCTGCTGCTGGTAGTGATGGTGATGGAGCCGAGGGCGATGTTGGTAGTGATGGCGATGAGAGTGAGGATGAAGATGCTGCTGCTGGTACTGATGATGATGGAGCCGAGGGCGAAGTTGGTAGTGATGGCGATGAGAGTGAGGATGAAGATGCTGCTGCTGCTGGTACTGATGGTGATGGAGCCGAGGGCGAAGTTGGTAGTGATGGCGATGAGAGTGAGGATGAAGAAGATGCTGCTGCTGCTGGTACTGATGATGATGGAGCAAGGGCGAAGTTGGTAGTGATGGCGATGAGAGTGAGGATGAAGAAGATGCTGCTGCTGCTGGCCGTGTCTGTACAGAGCCCCTGGATCTAGCCCTGAAGTTTCTCCAGTGTTTACATACAGGGGCCTGAGGTTGTTTCCAGAGCCTTCTCCCTGAGGGCATCCACCTCACATGTCCACACCGCGCTGCCTTGTCCTCGTTTGCCAGGTTTGACGTCGGGTTCTGTGACCTTTTTCATCTTTGAGGTTTGCCTGTCCTTGAGCCGTGACTTTTCCCTGACTCTGTGTGCTTTTTCCTGCTCTCGAAGCCTGTGCTGCACCAGCGAGCTGCACTGCTGTGAAGGTAGAAATGGCGCTTCCTTCCTTCCCTGCTAATTTTGAAATGTGTGAGTTTCTGCCCTGGAGTTTTTAGTTTTCGCAAACTGCAGGGGGTTAATTAGTTTGGTTATTTCACAGTTGAATTTACAGTTTTCTTATTGACTGGGCAGATATCCAAGGACGCTTACCCTCACTGGGGTCTTGTGCCAGGTCTCAGTCACAGGGCTGGGTGGCAGGGTGGGAAGCTTGCCGAGGAGCCAGGGGCAGGGAGGGACCTGAGGCCCTGAAGTCACCTCTGGCCGCTCCCGAGACAGTCATCCTGTCGGGTTTGCCGTTTTGGTCTGGCCCAGGAGAGGAGCATCACCGGTGTGTGCATCCGGGGTCCAGCTGTTCCTTTTCTGCAGACTTCCTTCGGAGCACTTGCAGAAGCTCATCGTGAGAGCTCCCGCTGTGTCCCAAGGGGAGCGTCAGCGGCTTGGGTGCGCTGGGACGCGGGTTCAATTGCTGGCCTGGCACACTGGATCCGGCCCGTTGCTGCGGCTTAGTTCGAGGCTGCAGCTCGGGTCTGATCCCTGGCCTGGGAGCTCCACATGCCATAGGGAGGCAAAACAAACAAACGAACAAAACAAAAACACAAAACTCATTATCAAAATTCTTTAGGAAGGGAGATCAGGGAAAGGTTGAAGAGAAGAAAATCAGGGGCTTAGGACCAGGAGGAAAAAGAGGTTTTCCTTGCAAGTAAAACTTCCAAAGGCGAACATGCTGTCTTAGCAGATTGAGCCTTTGTAACTAAGACTTGGGCAAGAGTGGGCATGGAGAACGAGGGAGGCCAGTGTTGTGGCCGTGAAGATGTTTTCTGGAGAAGGGGCCCCAGGACTGGCTCTCAGCATTTCTTTACCCAAACACCTGCCCCTCCCCCTCTGTCCGGTCCTCTGCCCCCAGCTTAACTGCCCCCTTCTCAAGGAGTCAGACATGACCCTCCAACCTCATTGGTCCCTAATCGACCGTATTATTTTTAATAATAATGTCACGCATTCACCCAACGCAAAGGTTTAAATTGGAATTGAAAGGGGACTTCATAATTATACCAATAGCTCTCTGGAAAGTGTTTCCTTTTTAACTGCTGAACAGTCCTTAGGGCCAAGATAACATCGTCTTAGAGAAAATCCTGCCCTTCATTTTATCTTCGTGTTAAGTCCTAAAGTAAATTTGCGGTTTCTTTGTGTGTCCTCTTGAGACATCCTTGAACAAATCCCCAAGGAAAACACACAAGAGCATTACTCACAAATTGTTGGGAAAGGCAAAAACAAACAAAAGTAAACCAAAACGTCCAATGATAGGAGAATAAATAACATGAATTGTGGTGATTCAGACGATGCGTTTCTGTGACAAACTCTTTTATACACGTACCCCAGGGGTAAACCGCTAACGTAAGGTACACAAAATCACAGAGTGTACTGACCAAATGGCATCCTTTCTGTGGTATTTCAAAATGCCCTCAAATGCCGTATTTTCATATGGAATGAAAGCATAAACATGCAGAAAGAAAGCACACAGTCCAAATTCCAAATAGTGGCAACTGTTGTGAAAGAGGAGACAGGATGGAAGAGGCTGAGCGGTGGGGCCCCCACTGGGGTGTGTGCCCTCCCGAAGAGCAGAAGCCGGTATGCAGTGTTCTCATTGTCAGATTTAGGTGGGGGGGCGGGGTTCCTGCACTTTTTTGTAGGTTTGATTTATCTCATAGTTAAATAAACACTGTTGGTCATGTTTTGGACTTGAAGAGATTTTTACATAATTGTTTTTAACATCATAATCTCTCAAAAGATGTAGAATTCTTGGGTCTAGGTAAAAATTGGGGCATGCAGAGTGCTGCTGGAGAGGTTAAGGGACTTCGTAGAGGATTCGGAGACAGATGCGGGTGTGTGTTTTCTGCCTGCTGCTTGCCTTTCCCCCCACCCATGGCATGGACGTTCTGGCACTTCCTCAAGCTCAGTCTGCTTCCAGGCACAGTGGGGCATCCATGGGCCTTAGAAGGATTAATTATCTGCTGGAGAATCGAAGACAGGCCCCTGCATGTGCTCAGGTCAAAACAATGAATTCAGAACCCTGTGTAGGGCAACCAGTTTAGAAAGGTTGAAGGGACGAGCCCTCTGAATTAGCTGGGCTCTTAAAGACTTGTTTGCTTGCATGTTTTAAATGACATCTCATTGCTTCCTACTTCATTTTATGAATATAAAGAATATTACTGAGTTTAAGGAGATGAGTTAATTAAGAAGTCATAATTCTGAGAAAGCCTCTTTGACATAATTAAAAAACCCAGGTAAGTGTAATCCCATCATTCTAAACTTTAAATTGAATAGGTGACTAGAAAATACTGTTTAACTGCAGCGGTAATCCCAACAAGAGGGCCCAGGGTTAGGGAAGGAAGTTAGCAAAGCAACGGAGATCAGCCCTTTGGAGCATGACAGGTGGATGAGGAAGGAGAATTATTTGGTCCTGAGGCCGCAGAAGCCAGCGGGGCTCACGTAAACATATGGCTGAGTTACCCACAGCCAGAGCCTTCCAGCAGTGGGCCATCAGCCACCATCTCTGCTCACACAGGAAGTCGCCACCTGGCGTGAATAGGCAAAGGCGGGGCGTCCGTCTGTCAGGGGTCTTGCCAAAGGGACGGTATTTCGGGTTTTCTAGATCTGCTTCTGTGGCGACGTATGAAAGTTACTCGTCCTAAAGTAATTGCTGGGCCAAGAATTTAGAGCATGCCGTAAAACAAACGGTAGTTTCTTCGCCCTTGGGGTTTGTGCTTCATTCTGTTCCCGAACAAAGCCCGCATATTGAGACACAAACCATCACATCTCACGTGTGCCCGGCGAGGACTCCGTGGGCCATACGCGCCCTCACAGCGCCAGGACGCCAGCTCCAGGACGCACCTTATCGTCTCCCACTAGCTTTCCGCTGAGAGAGGGCACCAGGCGGCGGCAGCCTGGTGCCCCCAGGGCGAGGAGGCCTGGAGCCAGACCCAGACCTTCCCCTGAGAGGGACCATCGGGCTCCACAGTCAGCTCGCTCGCCGGCTCAGAGGGATGGAGGATGAGCTCCGCTCCAGTGCCTCCCAGCGCGGCTGCTGCCGCGGTTGTTCTGTTTGCCTTCCTACCGTTTCCAAAGCAGAAATCACGTGGTGGGTGGTGCTGCCCTCGGTGTGATTCAAACAGAGGCCAAGTGAGTGCTCAGCACCCGCCTCGACCCGTAGCTTGATCTCAGTAAGTGTTGGTTGCTGCTGCTACCCCTGTTGGGCTTTGGCTTCAGCCGCGTTAATTCACTGTAGGAGTTAAGGACCCCGGTAACAAAGCAAGTCCTGTGACCTGACGTGACCGATCTGGGGCTTGTGAAGCAGCCTCCGAGCGGCGTCCCCGTGGTTGGACAGAACTGTCAGGAAGAGATTGCGTGGTTTCATCCACCGGACGTGTGTATTTATTTAAGACAAACTGGGTCGAGGAGGAGGTGGGGCTTTCGCACCTCAGCCGCCTCGGAAGCTGGCGCGAGAAGACGAGAGAGTGACAGGGCTCTTCAGCCGGAGCTGCCGCTTCTAAGATGATAACCACCTCTGTTGGTGAATTGCTGCGTGCCATGGATGGGAAGCTGAGCCGCTGGGAGTGCCTGGCAGAAGGTCTTGTAGAGCCATCTGTTTGCTGCATGTTCGTGACTGTCTTCGGTGCAGAACCTCTCTAAGGCAAGAGGGAGAAGCTCGAGGGGCGAGGCCTAGAGACCAGGCCGCAGGGCTCTTAGCTGTGGCCCCACGAGCCCACGCGCTGGGGTCTGGGGAGATGCAGTGTGGAAAGGCCTAGTGCCTCCCCTTCGTGCGCAGGCACAGTGGCTGGCAGGGAGCATGCTGCAGCCCAGCTGTTTAATCCAAGGGTCTAGAGCTCATAAAACCCTTTAAAAATGCATAGGCCACAGTCTGTGCAGCCTGCTGGCTGTGGTGACATTGTGACAGGATTATGGATCCCTGCCAGTCCCACGTTTTGGGTCTGAGGAATGGTAAGCTTTAACTTCCTGGAAGAGCATGGGTTGTAGAGATTCGGCTCTGTGGTTTGGACCGTTGTTCTGCCGCGGTGGCGCGAGGTGGAGGTGGGGGCGGACGCCCCGCACAGCCACTTCTCTGGCTGTCTTCTTGACTCGGAAGTGGCTTCCCCCAAGCCACCCAGGCTGTGGGAGCCGGCCTAGGGACAGCAGAGGGATCCATGAAAGGAGAGGCTGTTTTAAAATTCTGCATGGCAATTCTGGCCACACATAAAGGTGGCATCTTAAGTGAAATGTGTGAACTATCCTTTAGCCTTTAAGAAAACAAAAGTAACACTAGAAATGGAAGAATCCCAAATATTTGAAATCATCCGACTGTGGCCTAATGCTGTCAAGTGTACTTTTCCTCTGACCCTCACAAGGGACCTCATACCGATTACTGAAATTACCAAGAAGAGGCTGCTCTGGTTTCACCTGGGACGCGGTGTCTCGTGTGTGGTCTCAGAACGCTGCTTGCTGGTGGAGGTGGACGACGCCCTTTGTGCTGTAGCTGGGGAAGCGTGCGTTTGCTTCTACCTCTCGTGGACTGTGTCATGTTCCCGAGGCGTGTTTTCACTCAGCCAGCATAATGTGGACATAAGTAGATGAATATCTGTTCCAGGCTAGAAAACGAGACGCAAAATGATTATGAATTAAGGTAAAAGAAACTTCAGGTTCATAGTCCTTGCCAAAAAATAATTTCCATTCAGATTCTATCAAGAGACTGGCTGGGAGCCAAGAACATAAAAAGAACAGTATTTTACTAGAACTTGTGAACAGTTCTGTGGGGAAATGTGCGTGCTGACATGTGCGTGTATGCACTGTGTATCTGTGCGAACCCAGGCAGGTCTCAACCAGAGTTAGGATGTATTCAGGAGGCTAGGTGTGTGTGTGTGTGTGTATGTGTGTGTGTGTGTGACCCCAATGGGGAGTCCCCAGTGGGGCTCAGTGGTAATGAATCCATCTAGTATCCATGAGGAGGCGGCTTCGAGCCGTGGCGCCGCTCAGTGGGTTAAGGATCCAGTGTTGCTATGAGCTGTGGCTTGGATCTGGCATTGCTATGGCTGTGGTGTAGGCCAGCAGCTGCAGCTCTGATTAGATCCCTAGCCTGGGAGCTTCTGTATGCCTTGGATGCAGCCCTAAAAACAACAACAACGACAACAACAAAGATCCCAACAGGACCTCATATAACTCCTTCCCTGTCTCCTTGCTTCTCCCTCCACCATGTTCCAACATAAAAACCTGCAATGGTTCTGGTATCAGTCAGCATCAGTAAGTTATGGTTGCAGTAACAAATGACCCTAGGCTCTCAGTGGCTTCTGATAAGGTTTACATCTTGCCAGAAATGTTATTGTGGGTTGGCTTTGTGTCTTCTTTGTTCCAGAGTCTTAGCTGGAGATGTTCTTTGCTCGTTTGGTATCTGCACCTTTTCCTTAAGGCACTTTTCAAAGCTCATATTATAAATGGATGGATTTTTTGATGAGTAATTGTTAAGCTGTCAGATCCAAGAAGGTGTGGGCCATGTGTCGGCATCCTATAGCAGCGTGTCCATCATAGCAGTGACACATCCTTGGAAGAATGGGACCTACTGAGGCTAGACCCTACAGGGCTGAGATAAAAAGTAAATAAACAGGAAGAGGCTCCCTGAGACTCAGACTTAAAGGGCTGTATCTCCATAAGAATAAAAGGGGCGTTTTCTAGGAGGAAGAAGGTCTCTGGACAAAACCACCACGGAGGCATGACAAATCCTTACTCGTGCAGAGGACTTACTGGGAACTCCCTGAGTGCTCCGTGTGAGGCAGAGAGCGGGCCCCTGGGCGGGGGAGGCCGGGCACGCGGCCTACAGGGGCTGGGGCAGTGCTGGCTTGTGCTTTCGCTGATGCCACCCTCTTGGTGTGTATCTTTGGGCTTTCCTTTGCCAGGATCTGCTCTAAGGCTTCCCTCCCACCGCGGTCCCATGAGAGGTATTCATAGGCCCTCAGATTTCCTGTCTGCTCTGGAATTAACTTCAGGTTTGGGAATTACTTAGCTGGACTGTTGGGTTTTCCATATTTGTTTGCATGTCGTCATTCTGTCCACATTCAAAAAGGATTTGAGGTAATTTTCAACACAATGTCACGTACACTAACTGTTAAAATGGAAAGCAAGAGAGAAGTAACTCAGTGACGTGTCTTCCTTCCTTAGGGAGTCCTCAAGTAATGTGGTTTTCTAGGTTTGCCGCATTTCTCAGTGACAGGTAACCAGGGGCTGCCCTACCTGTGCACTTAGAAGTAGGAGTCGCTTTGCCCTCGGCTTACTGATTCACAAAGTTCCGTACGTTTTGACATTTCCTCCGTTAATTTTTCATTGTAAATTTTTGCTGAGTCCTTGTTTTCCAGTGTCTTATATTCATTCCAAATAGGACATTTCCAAGGTTTATAGGAGTTCCCGTCGTGGCACAGTGGTTAACGAATCCGACTAGGAACCATGGGGTTGGGGTTCGGTCCCTGCCCTTGCTCAGTGGGTTGGCGATCAGGCGTTGCCGTGAGCTGTGGTGTAGGTTGCAGATGCGGCTCGGATCCTGTGTTGCTGTGGCTCTGGCGTAGGCCGGTGGCTACAGCTCTGATTGGACCCCTAGCCTGAGAACCTCCATATGCCGCGGGAGTGGCCCAAGAAATAGCAAAAAGACAAAAAAAAAAAAAAAAAGACATTTCCAAGGTTTAAAATTGATAATATGAAGTCACCTTATCATGGGACAAAAATCAGCAAATCATGTAACACTCACTGGATTCCAAGGTACATGGTAGACTGCCTTTGAAACAAAGTAATTTTATCCTCTAGCCAGTTGTCTGTAGAATTGGGATCTAGGATGGATCTTGATGCTCAGATCTGCAGTGCAGTGAGTGAGACTATACTAAGCGTCTAGGATAGGTCTCCTCGTGCTCTGATAATATTAGGGGCCGAAATGTTTTCATTTTGATTCCTAGGTAGGTGATCAAATTCTACCAAGAGTCAGCATTCGCCTAATGAGAAACACGAATAGATTTGCATGGGCATTTTGTGCCAATCCTAATTTGTTGCCCTCATTGTTGATATATTTGTTAGATACATTCATCTCTAAAAGTGCTGTTTCTCCCCTAGTGGAATAGAGACGGATGGCATATGCCATTTCTTCCTTAATTTCTCACCTGGAGCAGCTCTGAAACTGCACATGACACCCCCTAGCCATTATTAGCACAGTGAAATTCAAACCCTTCATTTTTAAAAGCAGTGCTAGTCCCTGTAATTAACTAGCCATGTTTCATTGGGAATATAATGTTTCATTGAACAGTCAGTGTTTAATTTGTACTCAGGTTAATATAGCGTGGGCTGAAGGAAGCCTGCATTGATGAGGGAGCCATGGCTTTGTGGCTGCTGGGTGTCAGGCCTGTGATAACCATGGAAGGCATCCTAACTGGACACTGCTGGTCATTTGCCCATCTCTTTAGTGAGTGCTGAGAAAACTCAGGTTTACTTTCACCTTTAGCTGCAACTGGAGCAGAGAGAATTTGGTAGTTGTCTGAGCGCTCGGGCTGTAAGCAGAAGTAGAAAAGCTGGTTTCAAGGACCATCTCCCAACCCAGTTCTCCGGAGGGCCCCCTGTGTTTTGAGTTACGAGCTCTGTGCTGGTCACTGGTCATGTGGATGCCTCTGCAGGCAGGAAGGACCTGGGAGCTATGGGGGGTGCAGGGGGAGTGCTGTCCAAGGTACGTAGTTCCATCCAGCGTTTACTGGGCACCAGCTTCGGCCCTAGCACTTCCCCAGGCATTTCAGCTGTAAATTCTCCTTCCCTCATGCGGATCACTTTCCAAGGGGAGAGGCAGAAACCCACAAGGAGGTCCCTGAGCAAGGTGAGCTCACATAAGAGGGTGCCTTGAAGGCAGCAGAGCGGGGCGGCATGACGGGGACTGCCTCAGACTGAGTGCTCAGGGCCAGGGGCGAATTTGGATGCAGTCAAGCCTTGGGGCTGTTCCTGGCAAAGGGAACAGCAGGCGCAGAGGAGCTGGGACAGGGATGGACCGGAAGTCCCAAAGGGATAAGAAGGTCCCGGGGCCTGGGGCACAGTGAGTTGGAGGAAGGAGGCTGTTTGTGGTCGGAGAGGTCGGGGCCATGGTCGGGAGTTGAGGTCTATCTGGGTCCAGTGGGGAGGCTCTGGGGGATCTGTACCAGCGGCTGTGTGCAGAGAGTGGGTGGTGGGAGTAGAAGGGGGCGGGGTGGGGCGGGGCAGGATCACCCCTGTGCCTCCTGCGGGGGAGGTGCCCTGTGACAGGATGAACACTCTGTTGATTCCATATCCAGGGGGCCGGCCAGTCTGTCCCTTCATCCCGTCAGTTGGCACAGGCACCTGATAAGCCACATGCCACGCGGTCTCATGCTTTGGTTTCACGTGTCTCCATCCCCAGCCCGTGGGCTTCGTCAAGGTCGATAACCGTGTTTTCCCCACGTAGATCCTGGCCTCACAGGAGGACCCCACAGCACCCCCGACTCGCCGACTCAGGCTATTAGAACCTGGCCTTTGTGAGGCCAGCCTTGCAGCTTCATCCCCCCTGTGGCCCTAAGACCCTACCTTTAATTTGAAAGAACCGTTTCCTAACCCTTTGCTGACCTGGCTCAGCGCTCAGTGAACACATCTTTCTTAGCACCACCGGATTTGCCGGTGGCGGTTGACCTCTTTCTAGCAGTATGCATCTGGTCAGGTTAGGAGAGCCTTCTGGCTTAGATTGTTCTAAAGGTTCTTACTTGGGTTTCACTTGGAGGAAGAAATATCAGCACAATTCTCCTACTTCATACTTTAGCAAGGGGGAAATGTAGCAGGATATCAGCCTCCCACGATTCTTCCTGTGGTGACTAAATATAAATATCTGTGACAAATCACAGAAGGAATCGTTGATGGCAGCCGTCCGTGTTATTTAGAATGAATTAGACCTTTCCAGTTTCCCCCCAGTGAACCCTGAGAGAAACCCGGAAGGTTGTCCAGTTCATCACACACCTGGACGTACACTGTTCAGCTAAGTCGGGAATCACAGATGCTTACAAAGCAAAATAAACCCAGCTTGAGTGTTTGGGAAACGTCAGCTCACCTCCTTTTGAGCTGCCCAGGGAGGAGGCTGTGTGTTTTTTCGGTGTGGAACTAGACGGTCTCCAACGCCACCTGCTTTGGCCGACCGGGATCAGAGCCGTAGGTGTCCCAGGGTCTGTGAGGACAGCCTTTGGAGTGACACACAGAATCACCAGGTCACCCGGGAGCCGTCGGGTCTTACCTGCCCGTGAACACTGCGTTTGCAAAATTAGGGATAGCCCTTTCCGTGATGGAAGGCAACTCCAGAGAGGCACATACGTAGTTATCAGAGAAAACTTCCGTGCACAATGAGCCTGTAACATGGTGACGTCCCCTGGGCTCTTCACCCGCCCCCATGGAGAGATTCTCCACATTTAAAGGGAAGGGGTCAGGGAGTTCCCTTTGTGGCTCAGTGGTTGACAGACCCAGCTAGGATCCATGAGGATGCAGATGCCATCCCTGGCCTCACTCAGTGGGTTAAGGATCTGGCGTTGCCGTGAGCTGTGGTGTAGGTCTCAGATCCTGCGTGGCTGTGGCTGTGGTGTAGGCTGGCAGCTGTAGCTCCGATTCACCTCCTAGCCTGGGAACTTCCATAGGCCGCGGGAGTGGCCCTAAAAAGCAAAAAATAAAAATAAAAAAATAAAGTGAAGGAGTCAGGAGACAGTAGAAATTCATTTGCCCTCTTGACCGAGGACTTATTGCTAACAGTTCTTTTTAGCAGAAAGTAGGAAGACGGGTTTCTGCCCAGACTTTCTCTAACCTTAAAGCTGAACTTCCGATGAGAACCTCATTTTCACTCTCTTTAGTTTTCTTTCACTTCCTGTGTTTAAAAAATCCAGCGTCAGTTTACCCTTGATGGTATCTTTTTTTTTTTTTTTTTTTTTTTGGTCCTTTTTTTTTGTCTTTTTTTTTTTTTTCCCTTTTCTAGGGCCGCTCCCACGGCATATGGAGGTTCCCAGGCTAGGGGTCGAATCAGAGCTGTGGGCACCAGCCTACGCCAGAGCCACAGCAACTCGGGATCCAAGCCGCATCTGCAACCTACACAGCTCATGGCAATGCCGGATCCTTAACCCACTGAGCAAGGGCAGGTTCTGAACCCGCGACTTCATGGTTCTTAGTCGGATTCGTTAACCACTGCGCCACGACGGAAACTCCAATCCTTGATGGTATCTTCTTTGGAAGATTCGGCCCAACCTCTCCAAATGGCTTGGAGGTTATAACTCCCCAGCAGGACGGACAGGTGGAGAGAGTGAAAGTAGGACTTAGGGAAATAACCAAGGACATGTCAGTTCAGAAGTGACTTTTTCCTGGCCTTGAAACAAGCAATCCGAAGACAGCTAATAACTGCTTCTCATTTCCTATGTGGAAGAGAAAACTGTTTGAATTTTTTAATGTAATTAACACAGGGTTTCTAGAAACTATTTTTCGCTTTTGGTTGTTGTTTTCAAACTACGTTTTTTTATAAAAAGCACAGAGATGCCCCACAGTCTTCCACCTCTCAGGGAGGACACAGCTCCAGTCCCTTCCTGGGCATCTGAGGCTTCTGTGGATGTTGAGATGAGGAGAGGGGAGGGCCATGCTTCGTGACAATCACTCCGTTACGTCCTCTGTGTCTGGTCTTGTTTTGTGCTGTGTGGCCCTGGCATCCAGAGTTTGGGGCAGGGAAAACCATACTCTTTTGTGGGGTAGAGTGCCTTTCTACACAGAGCATGGACCTGGTCTCTGGAACCCGCCTGAGTCCAGAGGAACAGAGCCTTGTCTTCAGGAACAGATGGTGGGGAGACCACTGTTCGCTGAGAGTGCCTCGCCCACCTCTGGCCGGTGGCTGCTTTGTACCAGGTGAAATTGGTGGTTCCGGGGGAACGCAGGGTGGAGTCGGGGGTCCGTCCCGCCATCCCCGCTGAATCCTCCCTTGGAGGGACCCTCTGAGCACTGGCTGGTGTTCGCTGTGAATTGAATCCTGGGGAGAAAAACAGCCTCTTGAGGTGTGAGCCGGTTAATTTACAAGGTCGGTGAGGAAGAACCCTCCAAGCAGCATGGGGGTCAAGTAGAGTGGTTTTCCACCGTCTTGCACCTCCTCTGTCAGCTGAAGTGTGAGGTCTGGGCTGGGGCAGGTGCAGACACACTCTGGTTGGGAGGCTGTGGGGTGAGCAGCTCAGAGAACCCTTTTCCATTTCAGGAGCTCAAGGGTGAGCCCTAGTTGTTTTGAAGAATAAATAACAGCAGTTATATTCATAAACAGCTCAGAGGGAAAAGTCGTGCCCATGTGTCCTCAAAATAAGACCCCTAGGAGACACAGCATGAACTGAAGAGGAGGAGGCTGCGTCAACAGACACTTTGCTCCAGGGGACTAAACCACGTCCAAGTTGGAGTTGGCGCAGCGTTTGGCCAGCCCTGCAACAGGCACAGCCCAGCGCCGTGAACCAGAGGAGGGCCCCCCCACCCCCGTCCAGCCTCGTTTGGGTCGGGGATGTAGGAAAAGAGATGGACATGGCCCCACCGGATTGTGCAGCCAGGAGCTGAATTAGACCTAGACTCCCAATAGCCGTGGCCTCGTTCTTCCCACACCTGAGGCTGGTGGAGACCCTGGCCAAGTCCTCGCAGAGCAGCGCTATGGCTGATGCATCTCTGCCCTCCTCTCGGGGTGGGGGTGGGAGTGGGGTGACGCCTGGCCTGTGGCCTCAAAGGAATGGCTCTGTTTTACGTGGAGAACCCTTGTGGTCTCGTGAGAAAGGTGTGAGAATTGGGAGCCCAGGCTTCACGTGGAGTTACTGTTCCACGAGCACGCTGCCTGTTGCTTTCCTTTATTTCCTAGAGAGGATGTTGAAAGGAAACATGGTACAGACCACGAGAGCCGCAGGGTGTGCCCCAGGCTGAGCAAGCCTGGGTGGAGGCAGCTGCCTTCCCGAGCACTCAGCGGGAGGGTCCTGAGCTCTGTGGCCCCTCCCCGCCCACTGTTACCTTAGGTCATCACAAGGCAGCGAACTGTGTTCAAGGGGGGGGATACTTGGACCAGGTTCCAGCCCAGCAAGGGCCCCAGTCCCAGGATGAAGACGCGTGATCCCCGAGGGAGGGCAGACAGCACCCGGCCCTGGGTGGTGCTTTGTGCCCGCCAGTACCCACTTTAGTCTGCAGGGCAGTGAATTCTGATGCAGCTGAAGTGGCCTGGGTGTCATTCGAATGGGGCCTTCAGTGAGATCTGGAAAGCAGACACTGAATGAAAACGGTTATTCTGTGAATTCCTTTTCTACCCACCATCTTCAATCTTTCAAAATTATTACCTATAAAATATTACATGAGTAGCATCTCAACATCATAATTTTGCCTATTCTCTCTCTCCCACCCCACGCATATGAAATGCTGTCATTGTCACAAATTCAGTCAGTGCAGCAAGTATCAAGCAAACTCTAAGGGTCCCCTTCACCCCCCCTTCTGTCACTGCCCTTGGCAGAGATGACCCTTGTCCACTTCCCAGTCCATTTACGTAAATATATGAGCTCTGTGGCAGAAATGGAACTTATTGTACATATGTTTCTGCAACTTGCTTTTTAAATTTCATTTGTGTCGGAGTGCATGCCTCGTTAGAGCATATAGTTTTCCCTGATTAAAAACCAAACATTTCAGGGTATCATATGGGTTGGATGTCCCACTAACTTATTTAGCTGTTGTTGATGACGTGTAGATTGTTGCCGTGTTGTTGTCCTTGTACGTTGTGATGAAGACACCCAAAAGGGTGAAAAACGCTTCTAAATTGCCTTTTCAAATGACTCCCTCATTTACATGCCCCCCAAGGATGCAGGAGTGTGCTCTTTCTGGGCAGCAGCCCCTCCAGCATTAGATATTCTCAGCCTTTTGCCATCTGGTAATTAAGGCATTGTATATTGTTTTCATGTTCTTTCCCTGACAGCTAGTAAGGTTGAACATTTCGTGTTTTTTATTGACCAATTATAGTTCTACCTGAATATATCTGGGGGTGGGGGGTGGACTTGGGCTTTTTCTTATTGATTCACAGGAACTCTTTATATATGCTCTATATTAATTCCTTATTTGTCACACACGACCTTCACTTTCTGGCAGTGTGTTGCCTGCCTTTTTTCTGCTCTTCCAAGTTCTTCTGAACAGCACAGCATGTAACCTGACACCCTGTGAATGTGTGACACACTGAGGGTGAGAAACACGGCCAGATTTTCCATTCTCACCTGGCACAGAAGGTCAGAGAACTCAGGAAACCCTGAAACCTCAACATACAACACACTGAGACCGATTTATTCCACCTGTGTCCTGCCAGACCAACAGCCTTGGCTAGAATCAGGCCCCCGGGGGCCAGAGGGCTCCTCTTTCCTGCTCACCCCCCACTTCAGGGACAGATGCTGCCTTTCCTCAGCCCCAGCTCTGATGAAATGAAGGATGAAGTTCTTAGCCCCTTGGTTTCTGACCCCCCCGTGGGGGCCCTCACCTGCCTGAGTTCCCCCTCCCCCCCACCACCACTGTGCTCCACTTCTTGAGTTTGCTCTGATATATCTGCAGAATCTAAATGATGGATTTGCTTCTTCCTGCACCAGAGGCCAAGCTCGATTAGAAGGTGGGGGTGGATCTCCAGGTTGGGGATGTGATGCTCGGGGTGCAAAAGCCCCAGAGCCTGGGACCTCACGGCTGCCAAGCCTCTGAAGCCGCCGTCTCCCCAACCATCACCTCCTACGTTATGATTAATTGGAGTCTCCGGTGACGTGCCAAGTCACGGCAGGGGCATGGTGCTTGCGTCTCTGGCCTGTAACTTCACCGCCCTCATCGAACTCGCTCCCTTGTAAACTATCTTAATGTACTAAGATCCACAGATACAGTTTCCCAGAAAGCCAGACTTTATTCCACAGGTTTGAGACTGTAGCCCGGCCTTTAATTCCAACTGACTCTGCCTTCTTCGTCGTATTCTTTTCTTTTCTTTTCTTTTTTTTTTTTTTTTGCCTGTAAAAGTTGATGGAAGAGCAATATTTATGATTTGTCCCAGTTCACCTTCTAATAGACAGGCAGCCCTGCAGATGGGGGCCTGGAAGGTGCCACTTTAGAAACATCTAAAAATGAAAATTACTTTAGCTTGGCTGCGTTCATGAACTGTACCTTTGGGCACAAAGGAGTGATGACTTTTCCCCCCAAAAGCTTTGCCCGTGGCAGGAGGAGCACAGGTGTTGCCAACAGGCACTCTGCTGGCTCAGGGTCCCATACTTACTGAGTTCCAAGTCCTATCTCGTACTAGCAACTTAGCTTCTCTGACCCCGTTTCCTGACGCATCCACTAGAGATAACTGATGGGTGTTTATGAAGGCCTGTCACTAGGACAGTTCATCTGTAGAGTTTAGCAAAATAGTTGCAAGTGGCAGGCATCCAGAGGGACTTTCTGCTACATTGCTGTTGATACAAATTGTTTTCCTGGATTTGATGACCACACTCCTAGCCAAATGCTGGTCTTAGTGAACCTGGCCAGGGGTGCACCGGATGGAGGTTGAGGAGGGACCCTCGGAGGGAATAACAGGGCCCAGGGACCTCCCTGGCTCTGCACAGGCAGCTCCCACACCTAAGGACGCCCCATTAATTAGGAGTTGCCAGCCACGCTGGGAGTCATGCATTAACATTTTATAGGCCATTTGCTCATATAGAAAAGCAAAGCAGCTTAATTCTTGCTGGCTTTGAGGTTTTGGCTTCACACTCAGCACATCCAGTGCAGCACTGTGGGAATAAAATTCTTCAAATGTGGCCGTATTCATCAAATAGGGAGGAGAGTGCTCCATTCCAGTTCCTTTAGCAAAGACCCCCAAATCCTCTGATGTCCAGGCAGTAAACACTGAGCAAACCTTCCCTGGAGAGTTGCAGACCCTGCGAGGAACAAGAAAGCAGAAGTCGAGGAAGCCTGGGCAACGGACTTGACTGCCATTCTGCCTTTGCTGCGTTAAAAAAGCGTGTGTTTAGATGAGAGAGAGGCAGAGTCACCTAGTGAGCTTCACTTGTCCTGGGGACGCAGAAGGGGCTTCAGCAGGACCATGGGCAGAGTGGAGAGGGGTCAGCCTTCCTCTTGTAGAGACAAACCCCAGAAATGAAGCACAAGGCCGCCTGCATCCAAAACGGAGACCACAGCGTCCATCCGAGCTCTGGCCGGAGCCTGACCAAGAGGCTGTTCTGTGCACACGCGCTCAGCCGTCTGGTCTTCTGGTTTAAGAGAAGAGACACAGGGCACTAAAGACTCACGCGTGAGAAATGGCAGCTGATAGTTAAGACAGGGAAAAGCCCGCAGACGTGTACACCTCTGTGTGAGGATGTGCAGGATCTGTGCACCCTTCTGCCTCTGCGTCACGTGGGTGTGACCCACCTCTCTCTTATCTGTGCAGCCACAGGTCTGTCTGTCTGTCAGTGTGCGCACACGGACACACACACGCGCAAACACAGCCAGGCGCCAGAACTGAAAAGCATTAGACAGTTTGGAAGATCCCCTCCCTTCTTCACAGCCCATAAGGAGAGCTACCTCAATGCTGATGGGTTATTCTGGAAACAGTCAGGTGTCAGGAGAGCATTCCAGGGTTTTCATGCACTTGGTAAGAGTTTGTTTCTAGAAAGGTTAAATTTTTTTTTCTTACTGTTTTTCGCTTCAGGAACTTGTCTTTGTTTATCTGGGCATTCCACTGAAGTGGAATGATAAGATACTGCAGTGACATTTATGAAGCATTGATTGTATGCCCCGGTGGGGAGCTAGGACACGCCATCTGTCTTTGGGGATTGTCATTATTCCCACTCAACAGATGAAGATTCCACCTGTGCAGAGGGTTGAGCCCCTTGTCCAGGGTCCTGCAGCTGGAAGGTGACACTTCTGGTCTCTAAGCTACACTATTCTCCTTTGACGCCCACACTCCCCTACCTGGCAACATGACCCGTTCCCCGAGTTGAGCCGCCGTTTCCCTGGAGATCCTAGGGAGATGAGGTCTTCTGTGTTAACCCCACCCGGTTTCAGCCAAGAGCCCGAGAGTCTTTATGCCCAGTTGTTTATGTGTTAAGCCAAGCGGAGAAATGCCACGGCCCATGCTTGCATTAATCCCCTCACCATTAATTGTCTGACTACATTTTCCTCAAGAAGCAACAAAGAGTGAAAGCCAGGCAGTTGCTTTTCTGTTTAGCTGGTTGTAAATATTCAGCCAGGATTTGATTGGCAGTGCAATATTATGCTCCCCAAAGCTTGTGCCGTATGTGAATATTTTAATTAGGATTGTAACAAGCTATTGAGAAAGTTTGAGCTAAATTGGTTCAGCTGTTTTTGCATTAGTGAAGCATGAAAAGGAATTTTTTTCATCTATTAGAAAATATCCCTTAAAAAAATACTAAGCCAAAGCAACTGAAAATCAGCCAGTTTGGAACACTTTCGTAAAGTCAGGAGAGTGGCTGTAGGCTGAGATTAACTGGACAGATTTTCGCATGTAAAATGGAGTTCCAAGAGGTTATTCCTGTTTAGCCTCTTCCCTTTGGCAGCTACCTGGAGGGAGAGGTGGTCCTTAGGAAGGAAGGGTTGAGTCCTCCAGGCGTCATCCACCGCCAAGGCGGTCTGCCCCCCGCCCCCGAGTCCCGCACTGGGCACCTGGCTCAGCACACGACCCTCACCTTTGCCAGGTGGCCCTCCTGACGGTGCACCTCTGCCGCCGAGGCGTGGCCTCCGCCGCCGTCCTGGAAGCCTCTGCCAGAAGCTCGGTCCTGTTGGGCGGGAGTTGGCATCCCTGTTCGTGCCTCTTGAACACTGAGTGCCTCTCTTGGCCTCTCGGAAAGGTGGAGGGAGACGGGAAGAGAGGGACATGGCCGACCAATATCTCCTGCGAAATCCTGTGTGTGGTCACTGCCCTGGATGGTCCAGAAACCTCTCAGTTTCTTTGGCTCCCACAAGCCAACCCCCTCTGCCAGGTCGCAGGCGTGAGGAGGTGTCATCCACTCTGAAGATGGCGACCTTTCCTTACTCTTCTTGGTCCCACGTTCCCACTTCTGCAGGGCTGGATGGTCCCCTCAAGGGGATCAGAGAGGGTCATGGCAGCTCTGAATGTGGGCCCAGCACGGCCAGATCTGCACGTTTTCCAGGAGAAGCTAGAAACTGGATTGAACTCTCCCATTTTCAAATACTGGCCGCTAATCAAGTGTTTTTAAACACTGCAGGCCATGCGAAGCAGAGCCCTCTCTACAAGGACTGCAAGCCAGTCCGTCCTCTCTGGTCTTGATTTGAGGATGCCTGGGAGCAGGAACCAGGGTTCTCTGTTTTCATTGTTTTCCTCTTGGTACCCCCTGTAGCACCTCCACAACTGATGTTTGTTAATAAGTATTTGGGAGAAAAAGGGGGGGGGGGTTGTTGTTGTGTTCAACATTTAGAGCAGTTTTGCCTAAGGCTTAGTTTTTACAAATGTTAGTGCTTCCACTCTTGGTTCCAGCCACAGCCGTGTTAATAGTGGTAAGTCAGAGCTGCCCTCCTTGTTCTCCGAGTGGAAGAGCTCGCCTTGAGGTCCCTGCGAGCTAAGCCACCGGAGTGGCTCCGGCACAGGGGTCGCAACCCCTGGCTGGAAATCTCTCCCTGGGCTGTCCGGTTGGGATGACCGGTGGTGGTGTCTGCTCCCCTCTCCCAGAGCCCACCAGGCTCTGAGCTCAGCTTGTGCTTCCCAGGAGCACAAGCCCCGTGCGCTGCCCATGGGGCATCCGCTAACTAAGCCTTATTCTCACAGCCCAGCGGTATTGCCCCTCAGCTGCAAGCTCCGCCAGGGCGGGGTGGGGCCTGGCTGCTTCTCCCAGATCCCCGACTGTTCGAGGGCCCTGGGCGGAGTGAACTTGCCCTAAGCGTTTGTTGCATAAAGATCCCATCAGCAACCTTCCAGTTTCTCTGCTGCCTAAACGAGGACATCTCGAAGCAGCAGCAATATGCTGTGACTTGGTAAAAGCGGAAGCCCAGCTCCTTGTGAACAGATGGCTCGTGTTTCTCCAGGGGCAGGTCCGCTGCACGGCCGGCCCTTCCGTATTTCTGCTGCAAACCTCACGAAGACTCGTCTGTAGAGCACGCTCACTCCTGTTTTTAAGGGCTGGGCGAACAGGCTTAAGGCAACAGTGAGCCTGGCCTCAGGCCAAAGACGCTAAGTCTTACTAGAGGGAACAGCCCCGTTAACACGGGAGCTGGAGGAAAGGAAACCACATAAACCCGTGCGTCCTGCAGGGAGGCGTCCCGCCAGTGTGCTCTGTAAATTCCAGCCCAGGGTTGGGTGGAAAGAGAGGGCTTCCTCCGTGGTCCACCGGCCTCTGGGCACAGGACCCCCCCACCGCTAGAACAGGGCAGGGGGAGGGGGCTCTAACCCGAGGGTCCGTCACACTGACACCCTTCACCTGTCAAGGTTGGGTGGGGAAGCTGGGGTCTACTGAGAGCAAGGCCGTGGTGCCCAGAGATCAGCCAGCGCAGAGAAACCCATATTTTACCCCCTGGCAGCCTGAGTTCATTAATGCCAGGGGAAGCTTCTGGGTCAGTGACTTCTCATCTTGGCTTTCTTTTCATAAAGAGACAGTGAACTCACACATCACCGCCACGGGAAAGGCCCTTTCAACTCGGTGAGTTATTTACTCTGAGCCCTGTGCTCACTTTCGTAGGCGGCGGGGGGGGCTTGTTAGGAGGGTCGCTCCGCCCCACGGTTCTGCACACCCCCGCCAAATTATGTGTGCACCCGTGTGTATGTCCCTGTGTGTGTCCACATACATGTGTGTCTGCATGCGTGTGCCCGTGTGTGTGCCCCACCTTCCCTTTCCTGGAAAACCTGCAGTAAGATGCACATGGATCCAAGTGGCAGTTTCACTCGAGAGAGCCTCCCTGAAACTCCTGAGTCCCCAGCACTCAGCGGCCTGCGAGGCAGCTGTTCCCACCACCCCCCGCGTGATGGGTGCGCAGGGCTGGGAGGGCTGGGCTGAGGTCTTTGTTCTACCCCACAAAGTGGTAAATGAAGCGTGCCGCTCTCGTCCGGGCGCCGGCAGACCCTCGGTGCCTTTCTGTGGGGCAAGGGCTTGGAGCCATCGTCTGCTTTCCCACAGGCTTCACCTTTCAGCCTTTCGGAGAGAAAGGCGGACGGGAAGGGAAGAAAACCAAAGGCTTCGTTTTGCACTAACTGCTCCCGTCGAAGTCCTCGGCACGTCTTGATGAAAGCCGGTTGTGATGGAGGGAAATCAAAAGAAGACCGTGATTTCACCCCGTGAGATGACACTTGAGAGGGAAAGGCCTTGGAAAGAAGTTCTTTATTGAGTAATTAGCCGTAATAAGCTCAGATAAGACAACAGATCAAACAGATCCTCTGGAAGGAACGTGAACACAGACGATGACTTTCTGGAAGGAGCAACAAATAACATCCAAAAGCTGAAATCTGGAATTCTTGGCAAGATCCTGGTTCTCAATAGAAGTAAACTGCCACACACAGCTTTCCCTTCCCATTGAACCCAAATTGCAACCAGAGGTGTTAAAATCTGAGCTAGACCGCCTTGGAGACAGTCTCTCTGTGTATTTAGTGTCTTGGGGAAACAAGAGTCTGCATTTGTCCGCAAAGCCAAGGAAAGCAGAGCGTGCCGTGTGTGTCCTGTGTGTGTGACGGATGAGTTTCTTACTCGCCGGGACCTTTCCCAGTGATGGGGGGACACGGTGGGGGCGGAAAGGCCCTTCAGCGGGAGGAAGAGAAGCGATGCCGGTGCAGCTGGTGTGTCCCCGCGGTGGGGATGCTGGAGGAGCTGCAGTTGGGCTCCCTGGCCTGTTCCCCAGTTGAATTCCTCCTTCCCTCGGTCATCCATTCCTGATGGTTCCCATTTATTTGTATTGGCTGTGAGCCAGGCCCAGGGCTCTGCCCAGGGCTTCAGAGACGAGACCCTGCCCGTCCGGGAACTCAGGGTCAGGGGCACCGTGGTCAAAGGAAGGCATGACGAACACAGCAGGGAAGGTCCATGCAGGACGTTACTGGGGCCAAATGAGGCCACCTGGAGAAGGCGTCCAAGAGCATGGGAGTCAGAGGACAAAGATGCTTGTCACGGCTCTGCCTGGACCAGGCACTGGAGTGTGCGAGTCGTGGGACTTTCTGCAGTTGACACAAAGTACAAAAGAATCTTTACACAATCTGTTGAAAGCAGCTGGAACGATTGAAGGCATATAAACTCAACTTTAGGAAGAATATTTTGGTAAATCATGTTGGGATTTCAAGAGAAGGTGCCACCAAAAGCTTACGTCTCCATCTGCATGGAGCAGGGGGCTCACTGGATGCTCTGGAGGCCCTTCCGGACCCTTCTAGACTCTTCTAGAGTCACGAGAATGAGCACCTCCCTTGGCGGAGAGGCATGTGCACACATGAGCTAATGAGTGCGTTGGGGCAGGGGAGGAGAAATCATTTCTTAGCTTTCGTGACTGTGGGTATCAAGAAGAGAAAAGCGAGCATGCGGAAGTGGAGGTGAGAGGGGTCTTGGCACACCGTGAGTATGCGTAAATCCCTCCAGGGTGTGCTCTCCCAGGGGGGGTGTGTGCCGCCCTCGTGAACAGAGCAGACGAGTCCCAGACACGTTGCTTGCACCTCCTCCTTGTGGTCTGCACAAGCGTCTGTCAGCTCATGGAAAAGAAAACATTCCCGTTTTACCTTGTTTTCCACCAGTTGGGTGTGCAGAAGGCCAGCCCCATGACAACAGCAGGTGCCAGACCAACGGGAGCACAGGGGCTGAGATGGAAGAGCCTGTATCCAGCCTGTAAGTGGTGCAGCTGCAAAGTCTGGGGAGTAGGGACTTTGTGTCTGTCCACTCTTCTGGGTGCCCAGTTCCAGGCACCCAGTGTTCCTGGCAGGGCATCTGGACAGGGTGCTGTGGTGTGGGACCAGAAGGTCAGCCCAGCGTCTGGCCATCACTCACACCCTAGCACTGTTCCAGGCACTGGGGATTCCATGCATGGTGCGCCAGAGGCATCTGCCTTCATGCAGCTCACTGTCTATGGGAACAGAGGGGTGACCAGTACACAAGTGTCTAACCCCCTGGGAACAGGTCAGAGAGCGAGAGGTAGATGCTGGTGGAGCAAACTCAGCAGGGCAGCTGGGTGTCCTTCAGCAGCAAGGTCAGTGGGGATCCTGCGAGGGGCAGGCCTGAGTCCTGAGGTAAGAAAGAACTAGGCAGGCAGCAGCCGCTTGCCATGTGTCTTTTGTAAGCTTAAGGAATTAACTAGAATACCAGTATCTCATCGGAACCAGGGCCTTAAAAAGACGGGATGCCTGGTTCAGCAGGCCCTTGGCTCTGACTGTGCTCTCTCCACCTCCTTCGTCGGGGTGCTTCTGATCAGTGGCAGGGCACCCCGGGAAGTGGCATCTCCAGGGAGGCCACGTGGAAGCTCCCAGAGACACAGCCTGTGGGATGGGAACGGGGCAGCCAGGCCCTCAAAGGCTTTGTCCTTCTTGGGCTGGTACCTCTCAGAGCTCTCCCACCTTCAGATTTGCTGGATGCGCATTCATGGCGCTACTGCAGCCTCAGGAGCCTTGCGGCCTGGCCCCCTGGGTGGGCTCCTGCAGCCCAGATGCTTCTACAGGTGGGCTCACCCTGGGTTTGTCTCTGTTCTGCAGTCAGGATGGAGGTTCCAAGGGGAGCTTGGGGCCCATCCATCCAGGTCATAGCCTGGCGTCTTCCTGGGTTCCAGGCTTCTGTGGGCACCTGTGTGCTATATATGTTATCCACAAACAGGTGCACAAATATGCACAAAACGCTTTTATAAACTCTGAGGATGGGAGTTCCTGCTGTGGCTCAGCGGTAACGAGCCCGACTAGTATCCATGAGGATGTGGGTTTGATCCCTGGCCTCGATCAGTGGGTTAAGATCCGGCGTTACCATGGAGCTGTGGAATAAGTCGCAGACGCGGCTAACCTGGGCCCTTCCATACGTCTCAGGGGCGGCCCTAAAAAGCAAAATGAAACTAACTAACTGAATAAATAAATATACTCCAAGGATGGCTGTCTGGCCTATGTCGTGCTTCTCACGAGTGGACTTTGAGAAGAGGAAAAATCTGTGATTCAAACCCCGGTGACGGTGAGGCTGCTTCCATGAGAGAGAACGAGGAGCAAGGAGATTTCTCCGATTCCCAGTGGCCCGCCAAGGGTGGTCCCCAGCCCAGCAGTGCCAGCATCACCTGCTGGAAATTCAGATTCTCGGTGGACCCGCTGGGTCAGGAGCTCCTGGTGTGGTGTGTTAACAAGCCCTCTCAGGCTGAGGTTGAGGGACCACTGCCCTGGATGCCGCGTGCAGACGTGCCCCAGCAGTCCTCAGCTGGGAGGCTGCAGCCACGTGGGTCAGGGAACAGGCCGCCGTCTTTCTCCTTTGATTTGGTGTGTGTGGTTGTTTTTACTTGTTTCTCTCTCCGAGATGGCTCCTAAATAATGTATGGAATATTTAATGCAAACAAGAGTGTGTAAGTGTGATTCAAAGAATAGAAAAATAAGCTTCCAACATAAAGACAGAACCTTACTCATCCTGCTTCTCAGAGGGAATCATTCCTGAATTCTGCTTTTATCATTTCCTGTAACACTCCTTGGTTTGTTTTCCTTGTTGACCGAGCTTTATAAAAATGGAAAATCATACCCCCTGCTCTCTGATCTGGCTTTTTCCTCTCGGTGCTGAGAACCAGCCTAGAAAAAGATGAGCAGTGACAACTCTGGAGCTGGCTGCTGGGTTCAAGTCCCCGCGTGGCCCCAGTGGTCTGCAACAAGCCCACCCACCTCCAAACTTCAGCTTCCTCGCCTGGAAAACATACTTCTGATTTGTTTCCCAAGTGCTGAGGACAGTTATGTGCATCTAGTTGAGTGTGCACTTTTTTAAATGTGGGTTTGATCCCTGGCCCCAGCATTTTTGCATGTTGCCGCAGAGGCCAAAGCAAAAACCAAAAACGGTGGATTTGTGTGACTCGCCCACGTTGCTGTTGTGGCTGTAATTTAGTCACTGCCACTGCTGCATGGAGTTCTGTTTAATTTATTCCCCCGCCTGTTGATGGACATTTGATTTGTTTCCAGGTTTTTCTTTTTTTAATGAATGATGCTTCTATGAACTTTCTTATTTCACGTTTCCGGTGTCGATGTGTAAGGGTCTCTTTCCCTAGTTCACAGACCCACAATGAAATTGCTGGTTTGTAGACTAGGATCTGCTCACTCTCAACTTTAACAGAAAACGTCACAGTGTTTCCAAAGAGATGTGGGGAAACCGACACTCCCACCAGCGGATATAGGAATTCCTATTACTCCAAATACTTTCCACAATTTTCAATCAGATTTTTTTTTTTAATGGCTCCACCTGCAGCATATGGGAGTTCCCTGCCAGGAACTGAATCCAAGCTGCAGCTATGGCAATGCTGGGTCCCTTAACCACTCCCCCGGGCTGGGAATCAAACCTGCACCTCTGCAGTGACCTGAGACACTGCAGTCAGATTCTTAACCCAATGCACCAAGAGGAAACTCCTTTTTCAGATTTTTAAAAGACGTTTGACTTACATTGGGTGATTACATTTCCATTTCCAGAATTCCTGATGAGGTTGAACATCTTTTCATGTGTTGGCTTGACATTTTTCTTTTTTTTTCTATTGTTAAACTTCAGTTTTAGGTCTTTTACTTATTTTTCTGCTGTCATTTTCTTGCTGATCTATAGTAGTTGTTTATATACTCTAGATACTAATTCTTTTTTTTTTTTTTTTTTTTTTTTTGTCTTTTTGCCATTTCTTGGGCCACTTCCGTGGCATATGGAGGTTCCCAGGCTAGGGGTCTAATCGGAGCTGTAGCTGCCAGCCTACGCCAGAGCCACAGCAACGCAGGATCCGAGCCGCGTCTGCAGCCTACACCACAGCTCACGGCAACGCCGGATCCTTCACCCACTGAGCAAGGGCAGGGACCGAACCCGCAACCTCATGGTTCCTAGTTGGATTTGTTAACCATTGCGCCACGACGGGAACTCCTAGATACTAATTCTTTATTAGACTTGTGTTTGGGGATTTTCTCCCCATTGACATCTTGTCCTTCAGCTTTCTTTATGGTGTCCTTTGGTAAGTAGAAGTTCTTAATTGAATTCTGGGGAAGTTAGCAGTCGTTTTCTGTATATATTGATTTTTCAATGTATCTTTCTTAGGAAGTTCTTCCAATGTCATATAAATACTCTGCTACCTTTGCTTCTGAAATTTTTCTGAAAGTTCACATTTAAGTTCTTCAACCTTTGGGAGCTGATTTTGTAAATGATATGGGATAGAAATCCAATTTCACTTTATTCTTCGTGGATAGCTGATTATTCCAGACAGTAGACTGGGTAACTGTTCCGTTCCTTACTACTTTGCAGTACTAGTTCTCCATATGGAAATTTTTGTGCATGTGTGGATGTGTTTCTGAATTTTTTTTTTTTTTTTTATTGAAACCTGCACCAGTAAGTACCACCCTAGATTAACTAAGTCTTATTCTAAGTCTCAGAGTGGAAGGGGCACTTTTCCACCTCAGACTGTCCTGCCGTTTTGTTGTTGTTGTTGTTGTTGTTGTTGTTTGGTCCTGTGCCCATGGCAAGAGGACGTTGCTGGGCCAGCAGTCTACCTGCACCACAGCGGTGACGTCAGATCCTTGGTCGCTAGGTGCCCAGGGAGCTCCTCTTATTTCTAATAAATTTTAGATTAATCGGTATTCTTCCAAGTCATAATCATATCATCTGTGAATAATATTATTCTTATTCTTATTTTGCTTTTTAGGACTGCCCTCACGGCATATGGAGGCTCCTAGGCTAGAGGTTGAATCAGAACTGCAGCTGCTGGCCTGCACCGCAGCTATAGCAACGTCAGATCCGAGCCTTCGACCTACACCACAGCTCATGGCAACGCCACATCCTTAACCCACTGAGCGAGGCCAGGGATCCAACCTGTGTCCTCATGGATGCTAGTCAAATTCATTTCCACTGAGCCTTGACAGGAACTCCAAATAACATTATGTTTAGTTATTTCTTTCCCATCTTTGTACCTTTGAGTCTCCTTTCTTGTTAATCAGTCAGTGTTAACTAGAGACATTAGTAGCAGGTAACTTTGTCTTGTTCTTGATTTAAAGGATCTAATGACCATCATTAGATGGTGTTTGCTGTAGGTTTAAAAAAGTTAAGGTTGAAGCAAGTTATTTCCTTCCCAGTTTGCTGTTACTTTTTATTGTGATTTTTATTTTATTTTATTATTATTATTATTATTATTTGTCTTTTTGCTATTTCTTGGGCCGCTCTTGCGGCATATGGAGGTTCCCAGGCTAGGGGTCTAATCGGAGCTGTGGCCGCCAGCCTACACCAGAGCCACAGCAACGCAGGATCCGAGCCGCGTCTGCAGCCTACACCACAGCTCACGGCAACGCCGGATCGTTAACCCACTGAGCAAGGGCAGGGACCGAACCCGCAACCTCATGGTTCCTAGTCGGATTCGTTAACCACTGCGCCACGACGGGAACTCCTTTTTATTGTGATTTTTTTCCTTCTGTTGACATAATCTTGTAATTTTTCTCTTTATTCACATGGAAAATTGCCTTAATAAATTTACGTCACCGAGGTGAACTCTGCTTGGCCATGGGAGACAGCTGCGTTGTGACTTGCTGGATCTAGTTTACTGAGTTTTACACCTGTGTTGAGGAGGACGATTGCCTGTCATTTCCCCCGTACTTTCCTGGCTCGATTTCAGCGTGAAGGCTGCATTAGTTTTGTACAACGAAATGGGGCCTGGTCCCTCGTTTTCTCCTCTCCAGAGAGATTGTGTAAGGTGACGGTTCTCCCTTCATCGTTGGGTAGCACTGACCTGTACACCCCCGGGCCATGCTTGTGTGCGTTCGCTCACAGGTGTGAAGGTGTGTGTGTGCGTGTGTACAGTGCATGTGTGTACTTGGCGTGTGCGCGTCGCTGATGACTAGCGGTGTTCTTCAATGATTAGAGGACTGTAGGTCCCACTTGTTACCCTGCTTATTACTGAGCTCCTGCATCTAGTTCATCTCTAGCAAGTTTCTGCAGCATTGGGGCCCATCTTAAGGTGAGTTTCTGTCTTGGCTGAGAGTCCCCTAACAGAGGAGCCTGCACAAGAATGGGGTGCAGACCGAGGGGTGATCCCAGGAAGCCTAGCGAGGGGTGGCAAAGCAAGGAGGGTACCAGAAAACGGCATGTGAATGGGGTCATGGCCCTGAGCGTCTACAGCTCAGTCTCTCTGGGGACCCCCTGGGAGACCACACAGAACCCACTGCAAAGGAGGAGGCTGGCATTCACCCACCAGCACCCCACTGTCGGGCCCTGCCTGGGGTGTCCGCCTGGCAGGCCTGTCTGCCCGGACACAGACTCACAAGTGTGCGTCAGGCTGCTGGTCACGGCCATCAGTCACTCTGGGACCCAGGGCTGCAGGCAGGGCTCCCAGGGCAACCTGTGCGCTTCCTGTGAACACCTGCTCCCTCAAGCTCGCCGGGTCCCGACACATCTGATGCTCGTCTTTGGTTTAACTGCTCGCTCTGTGCCAGACTCCTTCCGGAGCTGAAGGCGCAGCAGCAGATGAGGCTGACAGTGAGACACAGCGAATAAGGAGGCAGACACGTAAGCCTCAGATTGCCAGCTCCTAAGGAAGTGCCAGCTCGTGGCGGGACGCGTGAAGACACAGGGCCAGCCTGAAGGGGCTCCTGCTGGCCTCGTGTGGGGACATTTGAGAATCAGAATTAAATAATGACAGAAGTGGATCATGGCCCATGGGCTAAAGTAAGAATCCTGGAGTCCACATTGCCACTGAAAAACCAACCAACCAACCATGAGGAGGGGCAGAGGCTTCTTACAGCCAAATGACAACCAATAAGTGATGGAATCAGGAGTTCCCACTGTAGCTCAATGGATTAAGAACTTGACATAGTGTCCATGAGGTTGTGAGTTCGATCCCTGGCCTTGCTCAGTGGGTTAAGGACCCAGCATTGCCGAGAGCTGCATTGAAGGTTGCAGATGTAGCTCGGATCCAGTGTTGCTGTAGCTGTTGTGTAGGCTGTCAGCTACAGCTACAGTTTGACCCCTAGCCTGGGACCTCAATATGCTGTAAGTGTGGCGGTAAAAGGAAAAAAAGTGGTAGAATTAGGACATCACCATTTGACAAGCAATGATGCTAGCTGATTCAGGCAAGAAGCATCAGTAGATGCTAAATCTAGTTGGAGAGAGTTGAACAACAGCAGGATGTGTAAATAACGCGTCCCTTGAAGATACTACTTATACAATAAACAGTAAGTTTATCTGGGAGAAGCCAGCAGACACCAGCCTAGGAAGAGATCAAAGTTAATGTCACAAGGAATGGAACCGATTGGTACCACATGCCTCCAGTGTAAGGCACTGACAAGGACACAGCATCATTCTGCAATATCCTTAACTACCCCGAGTTTATTCATGGGGAAACATCACACAAACCCAAACTGAGACACATCCTACAGGCACTGGCCTGTATTCTTCAAAAATGTCCAAGTCGTGAAACACAAAAACTGATTAAACTTCCAGTTAAATAAAACTTGAGTGGAAACAACAAGAGTTCAGTGCGTGATCTTTTTTTTTTTTTTTTTCCTTGAGGGCCATTCTTGGGACAGTTGGTGAAATGTGGGTAAGGTTTGTAGATTAGAGTATAGAGTATATCGCTTCAGAGGTCTCATCCAGATCTTGACCTCAGACGAGGGTGTGTAAGAGGAGGTGCTTGGCTCTAGAGGGACTCGCATTATTTACAAGCGGATGGGGTTAAGGAAAGCTGCAAGAAGGGAATATGGGAATTATTTGCCATATTCATACAACTTTTCTGTAAGTCTAAAATTATAGTAAAAGTAAAGTTGAGAAAGTAAGTGAACAATGTCAGAATGAGAGAGGCAGAAGTCCAGGGAGCACTTTAGATCAGATGGTCAGAGAAGACCCCTGCAGAGATGCCATTTGAGCTGAGACTCGAATGAAGAGAAGGCACTGGCCACACAGATCAGAGAGAGCAGAGGTACAGGTGGCCGCAGCAGGGAGCTTTCAGAGTCCTGGGGACACAAAGAGGCTGTGCCTTGGGGCTTTAGCTCAGAAGGGGGAGCAGAGTGGAAGAGGGGCAGGAAGCAGAGTACGGGGTCAGACATGGACTCTGTTCTAGGAGCCAAGGAGCCTGGGGGGAAGCTTTCTAAGCAAGACGGTGACACGGTCTACTCTGGGTCTGGTACATCACTGGTCTGCTGCTGATTGGAGGATTGAGCGGGGACCAGGTGGGGGCTCCCAGCCAGGAAGGCCACTGCTGCCATGCAGGTGGAGCTGCCATTCATGCCGGAAGCCCACGCCTGGCAGAGTTGGGGGTGGAGGAGGACAGGAAGAGAAGTGAATGGTGTGGGTGTATTCTGGAGGTGGAGCTGCTGGGACGGTCGGGGAGGCTCAGAGGTGAGCCTGACCTTTCCTCTTGAGCATCTGGGTGGAGAGTCGGGCTGGACACCTCGCCCTGCTTTCAGGGGGCACCTGGCTTCTCGATAAACACAGATGGCACATACAGGGTGGGAAGGATCTGGGGGGGGCCCGGGGTTCTCCAGGCCCTTCACACCTCCCCTCTGACTGGCAGGCCGTGGGCCTCACGCGGGTCATTGTCTGCTGGGATTTCGTCCTCAAAGGTCAGAGACCATCCATTTGTTAGTTCTACGTCAGATGCTGCCAGCAGGGGCTTGCAATGGGACCACATTCAGAAAAGACACGTCACTCCAGCGAGTTGCTTAAATACTGATCACATCTCTTACTTAGTAAGTTTTTACAATATTGTTTTCACAGAGACTGTAATGAGAAAGCAGTTTTTCCCCCTGTCGCCTGGATATTAAGCTTTTTAATGAGAGGACACAAAACGACTCCATCAAGCTTGGTTTGGAGTAGGCTGCGGTGGGCCTTAGTGCCGCGTCCACATTGTGAGGGGTCCAGAAACTGATGGCCACTCCTCTGTCAGCGCTGGGGGACAGTGGAGGGCCCGCCCCAGGTCCCTCTCACTGTCCTCTGCCCTGGCTGTCCCCCAAGGATGCCAGCTGTGCTGGTGGTGGTCACTTCCTGGGAACGGGTGGGAATGCACAGCTTGGGGTTTTTTTGTTTGGGAGCCTGCCTGTTTTTTAATTGGCCTCGGTGGTAATGAATGGCTCGGTTCTGTTTGCAGCGAGCAGGGCTGGGCACTGGAGCGTGTAATCTGATTGCAGCCTGGTGCTCGGACCCTTGCCCCAGCCTCTGGAGCGGCCCTGATTGGTTTGGCCCCGGGCTGCACAGGGCTTGGCCACGTCGGTGCTGGAGCGGGTGAGGCCGGAGGAGGAGGAGAAGGAGGAGGAGGAGGCGCCCTCCGCCACCGGCAGCCCCCGCTCTGAGTTTGGAGGTCGAGGAGCACTTGTCTTCTTGCAGCGTCTCCCAGAGACCCCCTTGGGTCCTGTCGGTCCTAGGGGAGGGCAGCGAGGTGGCGACTTCCCAGGACGGTCCCCTGGCCTCCGGGAGCAGCCCCAGACGCCCTGCCTCTTGCTCGGGAGCTGGGTGCTGTGGGGATGTGCTCATCCTCCAGGCCCAGTGTGGTCAGGAAGGGCCGGCCAGCCGGTGGCGTGCGGACATCTGACTGTCCTCCAGACACCCTCTCGCTTCTCCTTCTGCGGCGTCTCAGCCCTTTGGCCCATCGTTCTGCCCCCCCTCCCCCCCCAGGGCCCAGGCCTCCCCTCGATGGACCTCCCACTGGGTCCTGGCTCCCCCCACTGAGAGTAGGGGCTGGCTGCCCCAGGTCCCGCCCAGAGCTGCACTGAGGGACCCTGCCAAACATTTGCTGTTATTATTTGGGGACACCCAGGCCAGTCTCATGAAGATGACTCAGAAGCGGGGTTTTTTTCTGGTGACAGGCAGGCAGCCGGTGTTTGTAAGCACATTGCCCGATTGAGGTTAAATCACTCTAGGTGAATCTATGCTTCCTGCACTAGGACTCCGCGTCTGAATTTAGACCTTTTTGTTCCATGTCTGTGATGCAGTCTCCACCTCCGACACTTCTTAGCTGG
This sequence comes from Sus scrofa, assembly GCF_054392235.1. Classification (NCBI taxonomy): domain Eukaryota; kingdom Metazoa; phylum Chordata; class Mammalia; order Artiodactyla; family Suidae; genus Sus; species Sus scrofa. Next base: position 68,786,245 of record NC_139399.1, read on the forward strand.
CATTTTTTGCCCCAGAATAAGCACTTGGCCAGCTTGGCTGCCCGATCGGCCCCAAGAGCCAAAGGCTGCATCCTCCCAGGCCCTCCCCCTCGTGTTGGACTGGGCCCTGTCCTGCAGTCACATGGCCTTGATGTGGCCGGAGTCACGTGCAGCTACTTAGGACATGGTACCCAGCCCTTCCTGCCCAGTGTTCACGTCCAGAAAAACCCCAGCAAGGCCAGTGCCTTGGTGCACAGGCTTTGTCTCCCCATCGCTGTGGCCTTGCCCAGATGCTGTGCTCCATGGGTGCTGCTCCCTGTGGTTTCAGGAAATCCGCTTGCAGAGGCAGTGGCTTCACTTAAACCAGGCGTGGCAGATGTCCTTTTCGGTAAAGCGAGAGCCATGGGGGCAGCCCCCAGCCTGGCCAGACCCCTGGCACCTTGGGGACACTCAAGGGCCTGTAGAGATCTTGGGCATCCAAGCATCACTGCTGTGGGACCCCCGGATCATGCCTCCTCCTGCCCCGCAGGCCAGGGTGGTCTCAGATGGGGAGGAGCAGACTCGTCTCCCAGGTCCTTGCCTGGGTAGGGGAGGCCGGCTCACTAGCAGAGGTAGGACATGCTCGCCGTTGCTCCTCTGCGGGTGAGGACAGAGTGCAGTCCACACGGTTCTTGGACATGAGATGACAAGCGCTAAACCTGCAGCATAAAGGAGCAGTCAGGCCAGGTCCTATGTCTTGTATGTGGCTTGTGCAATGCTTCAGATTTTGGTTTTTTCATTCAGGTGTCAAAACTTAATTATATTTTTCATAAAAATCATGATTTCTGGCTTGTTTTCTAATGCAGTGGAGGCTTTGGCTGCTGCCAGGGCTGGCCGGTGGGGGAAACCGTGGCCCTTGATTGGGGTGGGTTTCCCGTGTCCTCACAGCTCCCACCCAAGCCCAGCATTCTTGGGTTTCCTGCCTGGCCGGTCGCCCAAGATGAAGTCGTGTGCCTTTGTGCATGTGGCTCGCAGCACCCCCAAATCCAGGACCTAGGACAATTGCAACACCAAGGTGACAGCCAGCAAAGAAGGAAGAGCAGGAGGCCGGTACACCGCTTTGCCCCAGAGGAGTGATCGGGCTGTCCCTGCAACCGCTCATTATGAATTCTTAGAGACATACTCAAAGGCTCCTCTTACTGTTCTAAAAGCTGCAATCATGTCTTTGCTCTTTGCAGAAAATGCAGTAGAGTTTCTTCTATTACGTTTATTGTAACAAATGGCAGCCTGGGCCTCTCAGGACTATCGGGACTTCATGGAGAAAAAGAGCAGACAGAGCTGTAGAATCCCTGTGCTGGCTCCGACCCCCCACTCAACAGGATTCGAAACCGGAGACCATGCCCACACGTTCTCATACCAGGCTCACACCTGAATGGCCAGGTGACCTTGCTCCAGCGGTGGGGGTGCCCAGGACTCTTTGTCGGCGGTGAAGCCGCAGTGATGCCCGTTGGGTTGAAACCACTGAGGGCGACTTCAGTGCGATTGTGATTTTGGTTCAACCGCGTGGGGACGGGACGAGGTGGCGATGCATGTGGAGCCGCGTGAGCTCTTTGGACCTGCTCACGTGAGACACGTGGGACACCCTGGCCTCTGCAGGGAGTCATGGGACAGGGCGTGGAGGCTGCTGCTCCCAGAGCAGGGGTTCCCTGGGTGTGGGACAGATGCCTGGGGCTGGTGCACGCTTGGGTCTGGTCCAGGTTCCTGACGGGAGGGCGTCAACAACAATCTTTGACAGATCAGTCGCGCTGAGATTGTAAACATTTGCCAGATACCTGCTGTGGACCAGGAGTGGCGCTGCCGCTGGTCTGGTCTGGTCACCTGGGGGGCGTCGGCGCTCCCGAGCAGCTCAGTGTCCGGGAGGGAGAGATGGAGAAAGGGTGCACAGGGCCATGTGAGTGCGCGGGACCTGGAAGCCGCTCAGAGGAGGTGGGGCCGGGGGGCGAGCGGGGGCGAGCCGTGACCTGGAGGAGGGCGTCTTCCTGGCAGCGTGACATGTCAGGACATGCCGGGCTGCTCCGGTGGGAGAGGGGGTGGCTGAGAAGGGCGTGGGGGCCCTCGGGGTTGGGGCGCAGACTGTTGACTCAGGTGTTGCCTCCTCCAGTAACGTCCCCTGTGACCGTGGGCATGTGTATTAAGTGGTTTGGGCCTCTGTTTTCTCAGCTGGAAGATGGGCTAATAGTACCCACTTCACAGGGTTTTTATAAGGTTGGTGCTTAAAGGCATGCCTGGCACTTACTAAGCGCTCAGTAAAGGTAGGTGGTGGTGATGGGCGCGGCATAGGTGGTGACAGAGCTGGCTCTGGGATGCCGGTGGTGGTCGCAGCTCATGGTGGGAGTGGTGGGGTGGGTGGTAGGTGGTTATGTAGTGGTGGTGGTCGGTGGCAGCTGTGGTTGTGTGCTGCTGTCCATGCGTAGAGAGGGCAGTGATGTTCTGTTGCCCGCGTCCCACTTGTGGTGCTGAGATGAGCGGAGACTTGAGAGCGTGGCCGCAAGGATGAGTCGCCCCAGTATTCTGCGGTGTGGAAGGGTGTGCTGCTAGAAGAGGTCTCAGGAGGCGGGGGCAGGAGCTGGGGTTGTTCTCCTGGAGGGAGCAAGGCTCGAACCAGGCCTGGGCAGGGCAGTCAGCTTTCCCAGGTCGAGAACATGGCACCAGCGCAGGTGTGGAGGCGGGACAAGCCCAGGGCCAGCAGCGGGGGTGGGAGCAAGGGGCACCGCGTGGAGGCGTGGTCCGGGCCCCCGGGGTCACAGAGGATGGCTAGAGGCAGGGTGCAGACGTGCCTCGGGGACGGGCGGGCCTTGCTGCGTCCTCTTCCAGGCGTGCGTCCCCATGGTGTGTGGCTGGCGAGAATTCCTGCTTCCACGTGACCAGCACCGACCCTCAGGCCGGCCCTGGGAGGGGCTGCGGAGGTTTCCGTATCACAGGTGAAGGACTCAGGCTCGGGGCGTGGAGAAGCTTCTCGCAGTCACCCAGGCTGGTGCCCCAAAGCCAGGAGCACGGGTGGCAGGTGTCTGGTCCCGAGAAGTCGGGGTGGGTGGGCCTGTTTTGGAGTCGGAGGCTGCGTGCCCTGCCCATAGGGCGTCGCCTTCATGCCTACAGCGAGCCCTCGTCGGAGCCGGGTGGGGGGGGGCCTTGGAGCTGTCGGCCCTTCCAAATGCGAATGTGCGCCCACCTCCCATAGTGACAGGCTGCTTCGGTTCACATCTGCGTTGCCAAGGTAACTGGGGAATTCGAAGGGACAGTTGGTGATATGTTTTACAAGCAGCACTTCGGGATTATCAGGACCTCTTGGCATAATCTAGAACTGAGGAAGGAGCACAGGGAACGTGGCGGCTTTCAGGGGCGCTCAGTGAGGGGCTTGGGCTACCGCTTCTGCTTTTCCTGCTTCTCTTAAGAAACGCCACAGGTGGGGCTTCCCCGGGCACCCGCAAGTGCACAGGGTCTGGTCCGATGGGTGTCGTCTGATGGCTGAGTTGTTGGGTGGCTTCTACCTTTCAGTCCCCTTCTCTTCCAGTTCCATCCCTGACCTCCAGCACCAAGACGGTGCCAAGCAGGGCTTGACTGAGGAGTGATCCTTAAGGTGACCTTGAGGTGTCATTGACATGAGGGGATGTTGGCGATGCTCTGGGCAGCCCTGGCCCAGGGGCCCTGCCCACCAGCCTGGGCGGGGACCTTTCTGCTCTGGCCTCCGCAGCGTGTGTAGGCACAGGACGGCTCCTGCCCCAGGGGCCCAGTGCCCCTGGAGGTTGTGAGTCAAACCGTCCGAGTTGGAATGCTAGGAGCCTTTGGCGGCTCTCCCTGAAATGAAGGGGAGCTGGTCTTTCTCCTCTGAGCTCAGATCTGAGACAAAACCGCCTGCGATGCTCTCACAGCCAGCTGACCGCTGTAACTCCACGCCTGCGAATCTTTATCCGGCCCTGAGAGCACGCACCGCATTTCCAGAAGGAACTCCTAGGCTCACTCCAAGTCCCAGGCTGCTGGGACGTGGGACTCACAGGTTCAGCTTTGTGCTGCCCTTCAGGGCCCGGTAAATGGCGTACCTTTATCCCCATCTGCCTTCTTAGGTCTGGACACGCCGGGTCCACTCCTATGACTGTGGCTGAAGAGCAGTCAGCGCGGACCCCATAAGGAGTGGGCAGGCCGGCCAAGAATCCCTTCGTGTGTCCCTGTCCGTAAGCCATAATGTGACCTCTCTGTCCTTTTAGGTCTTAGTGTGCTGGTTTTGCTTGATCTGAGTAAACACGTTTGGGGGAAGAGGTTCTATGGGTTTCACTGGAATATACATTTCCTTCCTTTAGGGCATCAGGTTCCTATGGCTGCTGTAACAAGGTGTGGACAGGGCCGTGCCCCGCACAGGCTCTGGGGGAGGGTCCTTCCTGCCTCTGGTGGCTTTTGCTGTCCTGGGCTTGTGGCTGCATCCCTCTGATCTCTGCCTCCATCTCCACAGGGCTTCTCTTCTCTGTGTCTCTTATATGGCCATTGGTCATTGGATTTAGGGCCCAAGCAGGTAATCCAGGATCTCTTTGTCTCAAGGTTCTGAATTATCTCTGTAGACATTCTTTTTGTAAGTAAGATGACAGAGACAGGTTCCAGGACTCGATGTGGGCCTGTCTTTTGGGGAGGGAAGCACCACTCAGCCGGCCACGTATGGTTGTAGACAGAGGGATGAGATGATGGTTTAGCATAATTCATACGCTTTTAGTTTGAAGTGCTTGTAGATTTACAGGGAAGATGCACAGATGGTACAGAAAGGTCCTTTTACCCGCCCCCCTCCCGCCCCCGGTGACCTGTCCCATGACTCAGGTACAACATCACAGCTGGGAAATGGACGTAACTCGGGCCCCATATCAGAGGCACGTTTTCTTGCAGGAGTTTAATTTCAGGTCAGGGAGTTTCGTGTTTCTATCCCAGGCTCCTCCCTCATAGCTGTGTGACTTTAAACGAATTTGTCACCATCCTGAGCCGGGGGTTGGGGGGTCGGGGGGGTTGGTGGTTGTCGTTTTAACTAATGAAAGGGGAGCTTGAGAGCAGCAGCGGGTTGGGTGGTTGTGAGAATTAGGAGATGATACGGGGGCCCTGCCTCCAGCTGGGTGGGCGCGCTTCCTCTTGATAGATTAAAGCTGGAGCTGGGAGCGTGGGCAGTTCAGACTCTGCTCCCTGGCAGGACCTGGAGATCAGAGGCGGAACAGGCACAGGGGGGTGGGGGGTGGGGGCGTCTCCAGGGCTCCAGGAAGAGGCCTGCCCTCTCAGCCTGATGGGCGAGCCCAGGGCAGGCACAGCGCCGCCTTAGCCGGCCAGCTGCTTGCAGAGGGCTCCTGCCTGTCTCCCAGACACCAGGCAGGAGGGAAGCGTTACATGCGTGATTTTTACAGTTATTGAAATTAGTCCAGCGTTTGCATCTGTGGGGAAGATCCTGAAGGTCATCAGGCACGTTTGGGGCATCCGGGAGGGCGCTTTCAGTGCTGCTGGTTAACTACCCCGCCCTCCCCCCAGGCAACAGCATAACTCACTTCCTGCACCTTAAAATGGAGGGGAGGGCTGACCGTGCCTTTAAAAAAAGGCTGTTCCGATGCCTGATTTAATTGCGCTGATTTGATGAAGGAGCCTTCAAGGAGCCATAGAAAAATTGCAGGGGCATTCTTTCCTGTTCCTCTGTTTCACCAACTTTGCTCTCCGCCCCTGTGCTCTAACAGTCTTTGTTTGAATCTTCAGCACAAGTTGTAGAAGTGAAGTGTCAACTTCAGGAATGTGAAACCAAAGGAAAAATCGCTTGTAGCAGGGAGCATGGCTTGGAGCGAGGACACGTCACCCCAAAAAACCAGATGGTAATTGGCCTTCGTTTAAAGTGGAGAGGAGAGTTAGGCAGATGAGAATGGTGCAGATAATTTTGTTGTGGGCTTTTTTTTATTACACGGACTAATTTGATATTGTCCTGGAAAGCCGTCCCTTTGAATATTCAGCAAAAGCAACAATGCACCCAGAGAGATGGTATTAGGGTATTATTTTTGCATAATTTATGCTCGGTGACAGCCATCGCCTGCTTCACTTCATCACACGTTTATGGGGAGACTGCTTGATGCTTCCAGTCTCATTAAGCTATTTATTCATTGTAATGAATGATTTTAATGTACTGCATTAAGGTTATGCCACACTGAACTGTTAAAAAAATCCATCTTACTGTACACATTGTAATGTCTGCAGCTAAATTAATACCTTTATTGCTGCCTCGATGGTTGAACAAACACTGAGTGGATTAATCACACTCCTCTCCCTCTCCCCCCAGTCCCGAGACGCGTCCTCGAGGAGCCGGGAGCGTGAGCGTCTCGCGGACGGACTGTGCCTTCGGACAGATGGCGTGACCTGTTTTGCGTAAAGTTCACACAGCTCAGGGGTCCTGGTTGCAGACAGTCCTTCTCCCGGGCTGCCTCCCACCCATGTGCACCCTCCCTGGATCCCTCAAGATGCTGTTGGCAGGTTGCAGAGACAGGAAGATGATATCTTTCTGGAGGATGGAAGGCAGTTCTAATGAAAAGCTGTCATTCACAAATCCAGATCCTGTGTCATTCGACATGCATTTTAAAGACCATATGAACTGTTAAATGGCTCAATATGGGCACAGGTTCTACAACTTGCAGATTTTCAACAGCAAGCTAAGCGGGCGTGGGGCCTGTCACAGCTCTGGCTGAGAAGTCCAGGGTTTTACAAAGTAAGATGGCATCTGGGCTCCCTTGGAGTTCTGGCTGCTGCACCTGCTAAAGGCGCCAGCAGCCAGACTCACCAGAGGAGGGAAGGGTGTGGGCAAACATGCATGTAATGACAGCACTGGAGTGCCCTCCTGCATAACCTAGCAAATATTTGAAAACGCCCAGCCCTGCCGAGTGACATCCCCACCATCTGAAAGTGGCAGATGGGAACTCAGAACAGTGCTTTGCAAGGGGAAGGTTGGAAAATGTGCTCCCCCAGCCCCCGTGCCACCCCACAGGCCACCTCGATGAGGCTTGGGACGCCCCGAGCTCCCCCTAATTTGTACTTTGAAGAAGCCAGAGAACTCTGCCCTGAAAGGCCATCAGGACACCTGCGATTGACACTCTTTGAGATCCTGCTTCATTTATAGGTGATGTCACCAGTGCCCAGTCAGGAACATGGGCTTTGAAATTTAAGGGAGAAAAATACATTCTTCAGGAGAAAGCAAATGCAGAAAATTGTAGACAATTATTCTGGTCTTGTTTTATATTGTGTGGAAATAATTAGCCCATTGCACATAACCCAGCAGTTTACAGTAAACAAAAAACACCCGCTTAGGGAGAAGCTTAGTTTTAGAGGAGGGAAATGAGGGAGGAGGGTGCCCGCACCCTCTGCTGTCTCCGTGTCCCTTTCCGAGATGGCTCGAAGCTCAGAAAGAAGTCCCATCTTCTTATTACCAAGGAGCAATCCAACAGAATTAGCAAGGCCTGGGCCCTGGAGAGTCCCATTTTGAACATTTGAACCCCACCCACCCAAGCGTGTGTGAGCTGCTTACTCCTTTTTTCCCTAATTTTTTAATGTAATCAAGTAATAGGGGAAAACCTCAATCCGAAACTGGCTTTCAGAGAACTACTTACAAATATCACCGTTATCAGCAGAAATGTCTAATAGAAGGGACGTCTGACAGCTGCGGCCAAGTCTCTCATTTAATTAGAGGCGCAAATGTAAAAATAAGAAATGAGATATAGAAACAGACTTTACTTGCTGCTCATTAACTTAAATCCTCACAGAATCTTCAAACTCAGGGCTCTAACTTACTGTGTAGAGATAGTACCTCTTTCCTGGGGATGCTCAGGAGAGAGGCAGGCTGTGGAGGAGGAGCCGGTGAGCAAACCCACGGGAGACCCTGGGGCGGAAGGAGGCAGCCCCCAGCCGTGGACGTCCCAGGGAGCAGGTTACTGGGGTCTCCCTTGCCACCCCCTGAAAAGGCAGAGGGCGTGACAGCAAGTGTGGATTCCCGGAGGCCACCCTAAGGAATTGCCACAGCCGGGTGGCTCGCCAAAAAGCACGTCCTCTTACCATTCAGGAGGCCAGAAGTCTGAAACCAAGGTGTCAGCAGGGCCGGGCCCCCTCCAATGATCTAGGGGAGGGTCCTTCTCGCCTCTTCCAGCTCAGCGGCCAGTCCCAGCCATCCTCGGCTTCATTGTCACATGGCTTCTGTCTTTTTACAAGGACACTTGTCACTGGACCTAGGGCCCACCCCGGTCACAGCACATTTTTATGAATTTATTTTTATGAGTTCATTTTTAGTAATAACCCCCTAAAGCAAGAGCATGGGTGAGCATTTGCGCTCACGTTCGTGGCTTCGTGGCCCCTCCGCCACACTCTGTCCCCACTTCCCACTGCCCGCCTGCCCCTCCAGGAACCACTGCCCTAAATCTTGCTGTCTCCACTGCCAGCAGCATCGGTAATGGCGATGGCACTGATGGCAGACGTGGTTTACCGTGTCCTCAGGTGCTTCGAGCTGTGCTGTCACCTGTGACACTCCTAGTCATCCCTTCTGCTCATGTTTATATACTACTCTTTTCAGCACAAGTATACGTACTGCACAGTGTGCTACAGCCTGATTTTTAAACATATCATGGACACTTGATGGATGCTTCAACATGTCCCGACAGTTGATGGCTGTTGCATGGACACACGCAGACACGCAGACACACACGCAGACACATGCTTTACACTTTCATGGTCTGTGTTTTTTTCATTTAACAGCATCTCCTGAAGCAGTTTCATAAAAACAAAATATACCCAAACATAACCTTAATTATGCTATTGTGCGAGCACAACGTACTATATTTAACTAATCCTTTATATTTGGACATGAAAGTTATTTCAATTTTTCACAATTATAAACAGCTTTGGGATAAACAGCCTTGAAGTTAAATCCTTTTGCATTTGAATTTCTCTTGCCTCAGGAGATGTTTTAAGTAGTAGCAGTGTTGAGTCAGGACACCCTTTAAAAGTGTTCTGATACGTATGGCTGAATGGATGGAGGGGTTTTTTGGTTTGTTTGGGGTTTTTTGGGTTTTGTTTTGTTTTGATAGCAGCCTTTGTTTTTTGTTTTTGGAGAAAGAAAATATCCAAATAACCAGTTGTCCGTGGGCAGGGTAGAGCATCAGCTGTGCGGCGTCCCAGTTGTCCGTGGGGGAGTACAGTGTCAGCTGTGCGGGGTCCCAGTTGTCCGTGGGGGGTTAGAGTGTTAGCTGTGCGGGGTCGCAGCCAGGCTGGGACTGTGCCAAGTGTGGCTCTCAGTGGGGAGGTGGAGGGTGGAGGTGGGGCCAGGCCTCCTTGCCCCCCTCCCTCTGGCTGCCTCCTCCTCGTGGTGCAGCACTGGCTTCTCCGCCTTGATCGTGGGGTGTGCTCCTTATCCTGTGGCCCCATATGAGTCTCAGAAGTACTTCCTAGCACTTGGCACAACTTGCAAATACCTATTTGTTCCCTTTAAACAGCTTAGCTGTCTCACCAGTGTCTGTCGCACCTCGCCCCAATCCCTGGCACATAGTAGGTGCTTCACAAATACCTATTGAGTGTGTATTTGATGAATGTGTAGAGGAGAGCTCGGGAGCCTGCCTGCCAGCACACTGGGGTGGTCTTGTAGATCAGGACCTCCCAGCTGGGCCCAGAGATCCCGGGCCACGTCTGAGGATACCGCACTTGTCACAAATCAGGGGGATAGATGTGACTGGCATCTCATGGGCAGAGGGGCCAGGGATGCTGCTACACATCCTATAAACGCCCAGGACGCTCCCCACCCCCGCCCAAAAGATCACCAGCACCAGGTTTGAGAAACCCCATTCTAGGTTATGGTATCATGTCTTCCTTTCATTGTGTCCGTTTTCCAAAGTCTCTGAAGTACTTTTATAGTAAAAAGCACTTATTAAAGCGGTGTTATGATCTGGGAGTGAAGACGTGCTCTGCCCACAGGCCGCTGCTCCTGCCTGCCAGGGTCTGGGCCGCGCTTGGAATGTCTGCACGCTCCCTCAAACCTCAGAGCCCTTGGAGGCTCAAAGATGTTCTAGAAACTCCCTGGAGATGCACCTACTTGGACCTGCCACAAAAGTGAGCCTAGGAGAGCGGTCATTGACTCAAATGGACAGGATTGGCATCATTTAGGGAGGGAGGCTGAGCTGCTGACCCTGCTGGACTGTTGGGCTAAGGGACATTGTCAGGGCTGGACAGAGTCCCCACCGCTCTGAACGCTGTTCCCACAGCCTTTCTGAAAAGCCCCATCCTGCCCTCGGGGCGCCGTTCCGAGCTCAGGCGACACGTGTGTTCAGTGTTGTTTGTTTCCTGCAGGGACGCTCGGTGGTTCTGGCATATTCGTGCTGGGCAGTAAGACCGGTTGCTCCAGCTTCCTCCCCTCACCCTCAGGGAAGAAGCAGAAGGATCCTTAGGTTACAAAAAGGGAGGCTCGGTTTTTATGCTGGGGGTCGGGCGGTCACCGTGGAGGACAGGACGCGGCCTGTCCCTAACCACCTGTCCTGCGGCTGGAGGTCTCAGGGCCCGCTGGGGGCAGAGGCCTGGGAGGGCAGGAGGCTGCCGCCTCTGGGGCTTCGTCCTGCGGGGCTCTGGGTCCTGCGGGGCTCTGGGCGGGGAGGGCCGTGCACAGAGGCCCCCCCTGGCAGGTGGAACCCAGGCGCGCGGGCCTCGCCCCAGCCTCGCCCTGGCCTGGCGCACGCGGAGGCTGCAGGCTGCGTTCACTGCCTCTGGAGTCCGGGTCGGAGGCCAGGGGAGCGCGGCTGTGGGCTTCCTGGCAGACGCGGGAAAAACCCAGAGACCCTCGCGGAGCAAAGGCCCTCCGGGCAGAGACCCTCGTGCTGTGGGATACGAGCCGCGTGCTCTGACGTCTGGCGGCGAGTGACAGGCGGCTGCGCTGGCGCCGCCGGAGGAGCTGAAGCCGCGCGGAGAAGCAGGTGCCGCCGGGCTGGCCTCCTGGCTCCGTGTTGCCCTTGCAGGGAGCCGCCGGGGCGCAGCACAGACACGGACGCTCTTTTCCAGAGACTTGAGTTCCTTGAACACGAAAATTAACCTTTCTTAATGACAAAACTGATATAGTCCACTGAAGTAGGGCTGGATTTATCTTGTGACAGTGCTTGTCATGGCCTTGAGTATTTATCGAGTAGTTTTAAAAGTTCATTAAACTCAAGAGATTAAGTATTGCCCTGAGCAGTGTCCCATAAAGGGGAAATAGGGCCCTCAACCATGGTAAAACCCTGGGCTCCATTGTTAATTCACCTCCCCTGAGTTCCCATCATCTGACTCAAAAGACATTCTCCCCACGCTGTTAAATTTGACATTTTCCGAGAACCTCGGACTGTTTCTCCCAGCGCTCACCGCGAACCCGGTACTGCACATTTATTTGCTGGTGGGGGCGCAGTGGAGCAACACTGGCCCCCTCAGCCTTTCACCAGAAATGTCCACTGCAGCAGCCCTCACTTTTCCCCGGCCCTTCTCCTGTGTCGCTTGACTTAGAAATAACCAGTTGACCAAGGCCAAGGCTCTCCAAAGGGGAGGAAGGTGCAGAGGCCTATGGCCTGGTGTGCCCATGTCACCTGCCAGAGGAGCAGCGGGACAGAAGGTGTGGGGAGAGCGGCACGTGTGCCACCTGCTGTGCCCAGTCTGTGATTAGTGCTATTTATTTTGCTTCTAATTTCTTTCTGAGTCAGTTCCCGCTGAATCTCTGTAGGAATATCCTTTTTATTATCGTATTTGCCCTGAGGGTCTTTGTTTGCTTTCTACAGCAAGGTGGTGGTGACATTGACAACACTGTTTAATTGGTCCTCACTTGAGCCAGCCTGGGGCGGCCACGTCTCCCTTTCCCCTGATGCGGGACCCCGTGTTACTTGAGAGAAGAGCCAGAGCAGCATGTGGGCTCCCACTGGGGTGCAGCCTTGAGGCCCTTCTGTACCAAGTATCTGATGCGAGGACGAACGCCCCCAGCCCCTCTGATCTGGAGGACCTCCCGGGCCTTGGCGGAATCCAGCCTGGAAGCTTTGACTGGCAGCAGGGAGGGGCGCCCTGGGACGAGAGGCTCTCCTCCTGAACATGGTTCTGAGTCGGCGCCCCACCCGGTCTGTGTCCAGCGCATCCATCACTTAGCAGGTATTTGCTGAGCAGTTCCTGCAGCCGAGCCCTGAGGTGCATGTGGGCCCACGGCAGAGCAGAGCTGCCAAGGATTTTGGAGGGCCCTCCTGGTGGTGTGCCTGGATCAAGCCGGCCTCCGCCTCCTCCGTCATGTCAGGAGAGTGAGCGCGCAGCTCCCTGGGCTCTGGGGGGGATGAAATGAGCTCGTACACCTACAGAAGGGAGCGTCATGCAGCGTAAATGCCCAGTAATTCATAAAGACAATCATCACCCTCCCCCCGGTAATGCCAGCGCTCATTAAAGCCACCCCTGTGCCAGGCAGGGGGCCAAGCAACACTTTGCTGTTAGAGCATAGAGCCCTCTTACAGCATACATGACCGAGGCGACTTGGGCCCAGAGAGGTTAAGTGACTTGCCCAAGGTCACACACCTAGAAAGCAGCAGAGCCTGGGTTCAGACCTAGGCTGTCTGACCTGGAGATGGTGCAGCTGACTGTTCCAACGGCGGTGTCGGCTGCTTCCGCCCCTACTGCTGGGACAGGCCTGGGCTCCACCTGCCCGGAGCCCACATCGCCGTCAAGTGGGTCCGGAAGGCACCTGGCAAAGGGTGCCCTCAGTAAGAAGGTGCCGTCCCCGTGCTCATCATCGTCGGCGGCGTCATCGCAAGGACGTCTCCTGTTTTATTATCTTGATGTGGCCTGAAAACCTTAGTCTCTGTGCATCTAAACTCCTTACACGGTAGTTGCCTCGTTGTTCTGGCTGTGGTGGTTATTAATCTAGCCCTCTGTCGCGTGTTGTCAGATGTGTGAGAAACGGGGGCGGGGGTGGCCTCCACCCGAGGGAATGTCAGGGGAAGCTCGCACTCCCTGGAGGCCGCGTCTCCTCTCAGCCCCCCACCCCATACCTTCGCCCTCAGTCCCCCTTGTTCTAAGATGTGCACCTCTACCCCAGCATCTTCCTTTTTGGTCCTCAAGGTTTGACTCAAGGATTTACTCCCGCCAAAGGCTGTACCACCGCCGCCTGCCTTCGGGGACGGCTGTATTTCCTTCCGTAGAGAAAGATTTTGCTCTCCTGGACCTTGAGAGACTTGGCTTCCTAAAACCCCATCGTGTCCCCACTTTGATAGGGACATGGGGGCCAGAAGTGAGAACTGCCCATGAACACCGCTGGGCGGGGGAGGCCCGGGGAGGATGAGGACTGGGCAGAGGGGCAGGTGAGCCTCCCCGCCGCCTCCAAATGGGTCCTCGAGCCAGAACTGCCGTGTCTGGCAACGTCTCCAAAGGAGTCAAAGCCAGATCTTGATGTGAAATCTTTCTATTTTTAAACACCGGAAGCTTCATATTGAAAAGAAGGAGGAGAAAGCGCCACAACCACCGTCTGGGCCACATCACACACTTGTGGTCCGGAAGCCTCAGCAGCCTCTGGACTGTCAACAGCTGGAACCCCCCCCCCCCCCAGTCTCCCGATGCCCACAGTGATTCTGCAACCTCTCCAGGGCCCGTCAGGAAAAATTGCCCCTGGGCTCAGAACCCCTGGCTGGTTCCCCAGCCAAGGATCCAAGCCCGGAGGTCAGAGGCTCCCAGAGATAGGAATTATACCCCTGAAGCTGGGCTCTTCTCCTCGGGAGGGCCAGACATGCCAGGGCAGGGCCGGGCCTTTGGGGAGACCCTGGGGGTCTGCCTGCCGCTTCTCACGCCCTCGCCTTTCCTAGGCCTGAAATTATGAGGCTTTGTGGAAAGAAGATGTGCTGGGGAGCTCCTCACTGGATCAGTGGTTCCCAAACGCCAGGGGAAAAGATCTGACCCCTTTGTCTGTATTCGCTATTTTGGAAACTATGTACCGGAGCTTCTGCATTGCTGGTATCTGGTAAAAACCCCACATACATTGACATGTTAAAAGATGAGGGAAAAAAGATGTTTACTTCATTTATTAGCAGTAACAGAACCTTTTGCTTGTGTGTATCAGGCGTTGTTGGTAATATTACAGCTACTGTGAACGCTCAGCTTTTGGGCTCTGCTGTCGGCTTGCTGTCTCAGGGCAGGGTGAGCGCCTGGGGCGAGCTCTGGCACCAGTGCGGGGGTGCATCCCCGGTCCGTCCAGATGGCCTTGGTAACTTCAGACGTTTGGGATGACTGCCTCAGGTCGGCCTTGTCCCACCACGGTCTGCAACCTCGTCCCGTGGCTGACGGCTTGATGAGGACGGGAAGTAGGGCCACTCTCTCCAGCGCGCTGCCTGTTTCTGTAAATCAGGTTTCCTTGGCACACAGCCTACTTGTTAGGTATCACCTGTGGCTGCTTTTACACGACAGCGGAGTTGAGAAGTTGCGGCAGAGACCCTATGGTCCTCGAAGCCTAAAATATGCCGATGGCCCTTTCTGGAAAAGCCGTGACTCCCAAATATGGGTGCGCCATCCCTGAACCGCCAGGGGCCCTTGTTGAAGATCCAGACGCCAGCTCCCCCTTTGCAGATCCCGAAGGTGGAGCCTTGGGCTTCGTGTCGCCATGAGTTCCTCAGGTCATCATGGGCACGAGCAGGCTTGGGAAGGATCCAGAAACCTCTGGTCTCTCAGTGACATCCTGTGACAGCAGTGGCTGCCGAGGGCTGAGGGGCCGTTTCTCAAGCCCCCCCGACCCGTGTCTGCAGACGGCGCGCAGGCAGAGTCCAGCGCACGCCCCGCCCCACCCCCAGCACCTGGTGGCTCATCTCTTGTTATAGAGACGGCGCGCCTCAGGCCGTGTGGGCAAAGCCAGGCACAGCCTCGGAAGACCCCTGTGCTGTCTCGCCCCAGATCAGCTCTCCCAGGTGACTCAGGCTCAGAGCCCAGGGCCGTGCCGAGGCACCAGAGAGTTAGTTGGTCTCTGTGCTGCCCCACCTGTCATCCCAGGCCAGCTCTGGGACACAACCCCAGGGGGCCGGATGGCCCAGGACTGGGAGGGTGTGGCAGAGGTCTAGCAGGTTTTGTGACATACTTTTCAGTACTACTTCAGTCTTTAAACTAGGTGAAGATATTTTTATGAAATTATTTATTGAAGTTAGAAACATCTAGGAAGTCTTTGAAAATGAAGCCTCTTCTGGAGGTGATTCCTCTGGGAGGCATGAGGCCAGGTGGTTCTAGGAGGCTTCCGGGACCTTTCCCCATCCAGAGGGGGTCTCCAAATGGGTTCACTTAGTGAAAATCCATCAATCTAGACGTTTATGAGTTCCATGCTTTTCTGAGTGTATTATGTGCTTTCCTAAACACACATTTTTTGGTTTAGAGGCTTTTGAAGGTAGCCCAGGGTGATATCCATGTGCTGGTGGGGTTGAATTTAAAACCTGTGTCCCGTTCCTGGGCAGCCCCTCTGTTGCCCTGGGAATTGGGACTTTTTACAGGTCCTGTCCTTTTCTTCAGAAAGGCATAGTCATGTTGCATTGTATTTCTTTCTTTTTTAAAGTGTTGATGTATGGAATATAAATATTTAAATTGCACTGCAGTTTTTGTTAGAAAATGAAAGGGACCCCCATCTGGTTGGCATCTGCATGGGTGATGTCCGCCGGGCTCCTGCACCTGCTTCTGCCTCAGGAAAGAGCTGCTGAGTGGGTAGAAGGGGTGATGAGATTCTCACATGTGTCAGCATTTGGGAAGCAGTTTCCTAGGACAGTTCCCTGAGTGCCTGGCTGCGTTGCAGTTACTGTTTTTTAAGCACACCTGTTCACGGCGTGGATCTTGGGGAGTGGCGCTTACTTGTGCAGCGGAAAACCGGACAATGACCAGTGGCCAGCTTTGTGTACTGTGTAGTCTAGAAGCTGGAGCTGCAGTGCAGGAGTTGAGCTCAAAGTGCTTCTGCTGCCGGATTCTCTTGCTGTTTTCATTTCCAAAGAGTCGTACTCTCACATTAGCCTTGAACGAGCCTCCAAGTCTATCAGTCTTGCTTGTTTATCGGGGAATTGATGATGTACCTCCCAAGATTTTCAGCTTTAAATATTTACGGAGGCTTTGCTTTTGCGTGATGATGGATTTACATCCTAGAGTTTCACAGCTTGCCTAGAGAAGAGATGACATTCCCAAGAGCGCTATTTACAAATGGAGAAGGAGGAGGCTAGAGTAATGTTATTTGAGACGCAGGGTAAAGGGGGCAGAGGGGACCTTGCATTAGTGGGTTCTCCAGAGGAAGAGCCATCAGGGTGCGATGTGGAGAGACCTGACTGTGAGTCTTTGGCTCACGCGATGGCGGGAGCTGGCAGCTCTGAAATCTGCAGAGCGGGTTGGAGACCAGGGCAGAGCTGATCTCATGGTGCAGCTGCTTTGGAAGGCAGGCTGCTGGCAGTGTTCTCTCATCATCGAAGGGCCACAGCCTGTTCTCTGTTAGGCGGAGGGTCTTCTGCTTTATTCAGAAGCTGCTGGTTTCAGAGTAACCTCACCCCCTAATCCCTCCAGCACCCATAGAACCGTGATGGACAGAACATCTGGTCCACCCAGCTGACCCCAGTATTAGCCACTGCAGGGTTGTAACTTGATGTGGTAGGAGCAGTGGTGCCCACTGAGGGGTGGGGACCCGCACTGCCATCCGTTCCCCTCAACCTGTAGTCTCCTGTGGACAGTAAAGCAGAGCACTTAGAGGTGCCAGGACAGCCTTCTGCCTCTGCCCACGTCTTCTTGTGAATCCTGCGATTTTAAGCTCCCAGCAGCTTGAGGCATGGCTCCAAGCACCCCCCACCCCGTGACCCCAGTGGCCTTCTCTGTACGCAGGAGAGGCCTGCCCACCCAGGCTGGACACCCATGCCTGCCTGGGCCAGTAGAGGCCAGCTGAGAGAGGGTTTACTTTGACGTAGTTCTTGGGCATCACGCATTCTGTCCTGATAGATTCAGATGCAGGTTCCGGAAAAGCATTGGATTTGGGCACGTTCCAGGCCGCCTTTCTCATTAAGATTCTTACCAAATGACATCCTCGTTCTTGGAAGAGCTAGGACAGGGTCCATTTCCTTGTTTGGTTTTCTTGTCATAAACTCGTTGCACAGACTTTTGTTTAGAAGTGACCTGGAGCTGGGGCCACAGTTCCCGAGTGTGAGCCAGCGCCCCAAGTCACGGGGGAGAAGGTGGCTGAGACAGTTTCTTGCTCACTCTGGCTCCTCACCAGACGACCTGGGCTCAGCCACCGTCCCCTGAGGAACTGGGACACCCCCGGCCACGCAGTCCACTGTCGGACGTTGAGCTACAGCACCTCCCTTCCTTCCCCCCACTGGCACCGTTTCTAGAACAAGGAAGAGGGACAGCATTTCTCTTTGTCGTGACAGCCTTGTACCCACAGGGAGAAAGTGCCCCCTCCACTCCACGGCTTCCTCATTTCTGGGGAAAATATTTTACTTGCATTAGCCATCGGTGTCCCTTTAGTCATGGCGACAGCTGTGAGCAGACTACCCAGAGCAGAACGTCCCCCTCAGACCCCCGCAGGGCAGGGTCCCCCCCCGCCCCCCGCCCCGTGTCCCTCCCGTCAGCTGGCCTGCTCTTCCGTTCCCGTGCCAGGATTTCTAGCCTCTTGTAGTGGAGGCATCACACCGGGGCTGCCGGAGCCCCAAAGCTGTATTTATGTGAACTTCTAAGACTGGACCCTCCAGACAGAAGTATCTGTTTTTTAAAGAAAAAAGAACTGTACATTTAAAAAAAAAAAAAAAAGTTTAATGGAAAATTTCAAACATACAAACAGAGAGGAGAACATTCTGAGCCCCAGGGCCAAGTCCCAGCTCTGGTCCCCCCCCCCAGGGGCCTGTCTTTTGCATTTGAGCCCCTACCAAATAGCCTGTCTTCCGTCACAGAAGCAGCGGAAGGCACAGGCTGACCCCGTGTTGTCTCCGGGCCTCAAGGTGGCGACCACGTATCCCTCACTTGCACCCGACGTCCGTCATCGAATGCTCCGTGTGGCTGCTTTGTGATTTGAGGTCTTTTTATTTCGGGCCCGCCTGCTCCTATGATGCCGAGCCGTGGAAGGCCTGGGGTGAGCTCACACAGCTCCTACCCTGGGGCCCCTCTGGACAGCTGCGCTCCAGATGCCAGGGGAGGAGCGAGGCTTTGCTGGGCGGCCCTCCCCCCCAGACCCCTCCCTGTCCTCTTCAGATGGGTGCCCTTGCAGCCAGGGAGTGCTTGGACGGAGGTGGGTCATGGCTGACCCTAACCGTGGGGGACAGTGACATGGGGGCAGTTCATTCCTCTTACACAGCTCTGGTGGCAAAACAGAGTGACCCTCCATCTTCAGGGTCTTCTTCTGGGGGGTTTGCCTCCCTTGACTTACAGAAACCCTTGGGCCAGAAGGTTTCTGTGACTGTCCAACGCAGTGCACTGGGATGAAGGCTGCTGAACTCTCGCTTGCCATCGATAGCATCTCTCAGAATCCGTGGTTGGATACAGACATACCTGTTGAAAGGAAGGAAAGACAGCGCCCACTGGGGCTGATACAATGTGTGGGGGGGTGACATTTAGCTGTGGCAGTCCAGGGAAAGGGGTGCGATCGGCTAGCAGCCTGGATAGCCAGGGAAGCTGGGGTCTCCCTGGGGGACAGACACCCCCAAGTCTCAGGACTAACGTCGGAGGTTACATCTGCTCCTCCTCCTTGTCCCCATGAGTCTGTAGGGCTCTGCTCCACACAGTCAGGCAGAGATCCAGCCTCCCACCTCACTGCACCGTCTTGAAGCCAGGGACCCCTCAGTCTCCGCTCTGGGGACCTGCCTCTTGGAGGAGCCCTTGGTAAATGTCACTGCTGCTTGCTCTCAGTTGGCCAGAGCTAGACTCATGGCCACACCGGAGAAACAGGCCTTCCAGAGAAACTGGAGCCACACAGTATGGTGGGGGCCAGGGGGCTGGGGGGTGGGGACGCCCTCACTCATGGCCACACCGGAGAAACAGGCCTTCCAGAGAAACTGAAGCCACACAGTATGGTGGGGGCCAGGGGGCTGGGGGGTGGGGACGCCCTCACTCATGGCCACACCGGAGAAACAGGCCTTCCAGAGAAACTGGAGCCACACAGTATGGTGGGGGCCAGGGGGCTGGGGGTGGGGACGCCCTCACTCAAGGCCACACCGGAGAAACAGGCCTTCCAGAGAAACTGGAGCCACACAGTATGGTGGGGGCCAGGGGGCTGGGGGTGGGGACGCCCTCACTCAAGGCCACACCGGAGAAACAGGCCTTCCAGAGAAACTGGAGCCACACAGTATGGTGGGGGCCAGGGGGCTGGGGGGTGGGGACGCCCTCAGGTCCCTTGGTGGGATGGCCGTGGCTCCTGCGACACTGATGCAGCCCCACCTCATAGGAGATGGTGTCAGACAGTGGGTGTCAGGTGTGGTTGCAAAGGCTGGAAATCACCCTATAGTAACCGCACTGGTTGTTTAGCTCTTTAGTGCAGAATGGATTTTCATAATGATGAATATTTGCCTGGAGCTTCAGTTTTAAGGCACATACTTATCCTACCTGAATGAGTATTAGACCAGTTTACAGATGAGGAAACAGAAAGGTTAAGCCACGTTCTTACAGGGCGCCACGGTGGAGTCTGTTGAAGAATATCCTTTTCCACTTTTCCCTTATTTACAGATCCACAGGCTTACTAAGGACAGATAAACAGCCCACCAAAAGACTTGTTTCCCAGGCTCCCTTGTAGCAAGATGCCACGATGCAACCAAGTTCTCACCCAAAATATTTCATGGGACTTCTGGAAAGATCTGGGGAGGGGGGGTGGCAAATTATTCCTTATGCCTCCTCGCCAACCTCCGTCCTTCCTCCTGTTTTCCTGTGTGGAACATAGAAGTGATGGCTGGAGGTCCAGCAGCCGCCTTGGGCCACGAGAGGACTTTGAAGATGGAAAGCGCACGTACACAGGCAGAGAAGTCGAGAAGGCTGGGTCCGCGCCATCATGCCGGCCACCGTGATCCCCCGGGATTGCCAACCTCTGAGCTTCGTTTCCATGAGCAGATAGACCGCTACAAGTTTGAGAGAGTGTCTGTGTGTTCTGCGGAACCAAGGCCCAGGGCAGCTTTTCCTGCTGCGTTACTTTCGTTTTTTCTGGCCATGCTGAGTGTGTGTGGGGGGGGTACCGGCTCCAGTTGTTGCTACGCTTCTCTTGGGTTGTTGCCATACTTTGTGGTACGTGGTCACCTCTCTACAAGTCAAGACACTCTGGAAACGACCCCTTTGTGCCACCTGTCCCCCACGTGACTGCAGTGACTCCAGTCAGGCCATCTTGTGGAAGAAGTCTAAGCCAAATTGAGAGGACAGGGGGAGGGGTCCTTTTCCACTGCACTCATTTCTGCCCAGATCTCAGGGGCCGTCACTTTATTCATTAGTCTGCGGGTGTCTGCGCCTCACCTCACGTGTTTCCGTGTCTGCATCTTTTCTTCCAGCCTTCTGCCTATGCCAGGTTTTATGTGGGACACTTTCTGCACAGGTGCTAGTGGACCTTGAATTTTCTTTCTGCCCAAAACCCAAAGGGTAAACAAGAAAGCAGCATCTTTGACTGGGGAACAGCTTCCACTTGATCTAAGTAAAACAACACAACGGCTGGCAGGACAGTTTATCAAGACAAATCTAGAAACCGCAGTGTGCGATCTTCAGCTCATGTAAATATCTCCACATGTTATTCTTAATTAATTATATCTTATTGAAGCAATTAGGTGACTGACAGCCTCAGTTAAGGACTAATGAGAGGACCATGTCTTTTCATGTGCTGCTGATCAGGAAATGCAACTGGGAGTCCCAGGGCCTGGCCCAGGCGGTGAGGATGGGCAGAGGCTGCCGGGGGGGCAGGGCCCAGGACCGTGACTCCCCCTGTCCCCTGTGCCAGGCCCGTCTCTCCTCCCTGCCCGGGAAGGAGGCTCTGCCCTTCCCCCTCATGCCGCTGTTCTTTTCCTGTTTTAGTTTCCGAAAACAGTGAGGACAGCTGTTGAAGTCCTAAACAATGATGCTGCTCTAGAAAGTTGTGTTGATTTGTCTAATTTTCACACCTTTCGCTCTCCTCCACAATGGTAGAGTGGTTTTCTGTCCAGGCATCAGATACATTTCACGCTTCCTGCCTCTTCTGAAATATCCAGTGGCACTAGCAGCGGCCCGTGCACCTGGCCCAGACCCGGGCTTCGAGGCGTCCTTGCGATTGTGACGGTCTGAGGAGGAGACGTGACTCTTCTTGATGTAGCTCAGATGGAGGAAGGGAGCCCACAGCGGCAGGATTTGGGTGGAACAGCGCCCTGCTGTCTTCTGGCCAGATTTCCCACCCCCCTGAGTCCTTTCCTCGGGAAAACGCAAATAGCCAGGCTTTGGGGACGTGTCATGGGAAGCACGTCACTCTCTTTAGGAAGGACGTTGGTGAGGAAGCCCTGTGTTGTCTTTACTGGTGTCGCCTGTTAGGTCATGGAAACACCTTTCCCGGGCTGGTTTTGTTCGGGTCCTGGTGACCACGTCGACGGCTGTCTGTCCCTCATCGTTTGCACCCGCCTCCCTGGGAGGGGCAGGAGGGTAGGGCCCCTTCCCAGAAGCCACGCCAACCTTACCCCCCACAGCCCTCCTCGGGCCCGTGCCCTATGAAGACCGTGCAGCTTCCCCACCATCCTGCCAGGAGACGTCCAGGCTCCACCAGGCCCCTAGAACCTCTGTCCCTGTGCGCTGAGGTGTCCCAGCGTAGCCAGAGACCACGCCTTAGAGACAGACCTGAGGCCCACTAAGGATCTGAGGGGCTGGGATCGACCCTGTCTTAGAAAGTGAGCACGAGGAAATCCGAGTGGCAGAACCACGGCGCCTCACTAAGCCCTAAGCCCGTGCTCACGCACTTGGGCTCGTTACAGTCTGACCCCATGTTCACACTTTGGACTAGTTACAATCTAACCCGTGTTCACGCTCTTGGACGCGTTACAGCCCTAACCCGTCTGCTCCGAGGGGAGGCGTGATCGGGGGCTGAAAGAGAAATGCAGTCCAAGGATCCGGGCCCTTGGGAGTTGTTCAGATGAATCGTTTTCAGTAGACGGGTGGAAAAATTGCGGTTAAAAATCACGATGAAGAGGTGAAAGGACTGTATTTTTTTATTCACGGTTCATGAGTTGGTGGAAATCAGTGCGAGACTTTGGACAAGGGTTTCCCAGCTCTCCCTAAAGGGAACCCGCTAGAAATTCTACTCCCGGGGACAGTCGGGAGAAATGAGGACCTGTATCACAGCAAAAATCATCTTGTTAAACGTTCAGGAATGTTCATGGGCACTCAGACCCGGGGTCTGCCCAGCGTATGCACAGAGATGGGCATAAGGCCTGGCACTCCCACACTGTGGGCCGCAGCACAGAGATGGGGGGACGGCTCTGCTCACAGGGACGCGGAGGGACATTGTGAGGGTGCTGAGCCAGAGAGGCCAGACTCCAGCGGGCACATGCTAATAACCATCCCACTCCCGGGGCCTTTGCGAACGGGCCACGCTGGTTTGCTGGTTTCCATCGTTGTGTGTCCTTCTCTGACTCTGACCCTCCTGCCTCCTTATAGGGACCCTGGTGATTACCTTGGGCCCCCAGCATCCAGGATAATTTCCCTTCTCAAGGTCCTTAACTTAATGGCATCTGCAAAGTCCCTTTTGTCATGTGCTCACATCGTTACCGGTTCTGGGGACTAAGACATGGACATCTTTGGGGACCATTCCTCTGCCTCCCACACTAATCGATGACAGCAGAAAAGCTGCCTTGGGGGGACAGCGTCCCGGGGCGCTGGCCGTGATCTGCATGACGGTATTGTTTACATGGGCACCTGCGTTTGTGAAAATGATCAGGCTCTCACCTGAAAACAGTGCGTGTCCCCCCCCCCCGCCCCCCGTACATGTTACACATCAGTACTCATTTGTTAAAAAGCAAAAGGTCAAGGCCAACCACCTTCAGATGGCGCACTGTCTGTGTGGAGCAGGATAGACAAAGGAAGAGCCGGACTCCAGCGTCAGGTCCCCCTGATGGAGGCTGGGGTCTGGAGCACAGGGTGGGTGAAGTGCTGGTTTATGGACCCGCTTTGGTTCCGTTTCATTTCGCATACAGTGCCCGTGGAAGTAACATGCTTTTGGAGAGCGGAATAGTGTCTTTGGGGTCTCTGACATCTGCTGAGTGGGCCTTTTATAGATGTCTGTGGAACAAAGCTCTTCACCATCGGCAGTGCCCTAGCCCCTCTCGGATCTCCAAGAGCCCAGCTGGAAGGCTGCCGGGGGATCGGGGTCCACTGGGGCTGGGACCACACGTAGAACACGTTCCTTTGAGGACACAGACTCCCACTGGCTCCTTCACTCCCGAATGTGACTTTTCAGGTTCTGCTAATTAAGCAGTTGAGAAACCTGCCTGGCCGTGGTATCCAAAGGAAAGCTCCGTGAACATTTCCAGGTGGTTTTGCCTTTCCAGAGCCTCGCTTGGGCTGGCGCAGATGCAGAGGGCCTCACAGTCCGACACTGGCCCTGCAGCTGCCCAGGGGAGCATGGCGTTGACCTTGAGCTTCTCCCTCATTTGGTACCCGAGTCAGAACCGTCAGAGACCTTGAAACAGCTGGGACTCCGGAGAGAGACACATCACACCCCCGTAATGCTCTTTAAATAACTTCCACACTGAAAGGGGTTCCCTCCCTCCCCATAAGGAACTGAAATGTGTTCTTCACAGATAAGTATTTCA